>NC_069506.1:64911037-65086037 GCF_027579735.1 Bombina bombina
TTAAACTTTATCTAAAATATCACTAACATACGGGATCTGATTTTAAAAAGGGGAGAGTTTACCATCACTTTACTCTAGCACCTTTTTGTTGTTACTGCATTGCTACTGACTAAATAATTTTTTGAACAATACTAACTTCACTACCCAATGGTACTAGAAATCTGATCTTTAGCTACCTATACAAAAAAAACTAGTGAGAATTAATGCATTAAAACTAAAATAATTTATTTTATTGAAACCCATAGAGGTTTAAAGCCAATGCATAATTCAATGTTAATTAAATGATCCTTCCCACACTAATAAAACCAAGGATACTGGGGAGCTCATGCACACTGAATTGCTAGTGAGACATTGGCTTCTAGTTATCAAGCTCCGGATGGAGCTTGACGGCCCCTGTTTCTGGCGAGTCTTCAGACTCGCCAGAAACAGCAGTTATGAAGCAGCGGTCACAAAGACCGCTGCTCCATAACCTGTCCGCCTGCTCTGAGCAGGCGGACAGACATCGCCGGAAATCAACCCGATCACCCCCCTGCAAGTCTGCAGGGGGCGGCGTTGCACCAGCAGCTCTTGTGAGCTGCTGGTGCTATGCTGAATACGGCGAGCGTATTGCTCGCCATATTCAGCGAGGTCTGTCGGACCTGATCCGCACTGTCGGATCAGGTCCGACAGACCTTAATAACTAGAGGCCAATGACACAGTTTCACAAACATACATTCAATTCAACACTAGGTAAAGGGTTTGGAAATTCCCTATATCACATATCATTTAGCCTAGGTGCTCGAAGGCTCCTACCTGCAAGCATCTGGGGTAAAACCCCATCCGCCGATTTCTGACTTGGTACCCTAGTGTAAAGATTGCATACATATAATATCTCATAAACTCATAATGCTTACAGTTAAAGGGACAGTATTATTAGGTGGCCAGCAGCGAAGTTGCAGGACAACCTAATGTTATTGTCAGGATTATTATTATTATTATTCCGCCACTTTTTCAAGTGCTTATAAAAACAACAGCATAACTCAAAAACTCATTAAACTTGGCACAATGCTAGAGATCTATGCTGTGCATAATCCTGTGCAACATAAATCTTATAGGTCATGTGATCTAGCAGCCATATTGCTTTTTGCAACAAATTTTGACAAACACTTGAAAATCTTCTTCTCCAGAACCGCATATGTTACAGCTGTGAAACTTGCTGTGTGTACTGCTGTACTAACCTAGAATAAAGTTAGTTACATGATCTAGCTGCCATTTTGAAATGTGCAAAAATCTTTAAACATCTTCTTCTCTGCAACTGCTAAGTGCAATGAAGCGCAATTTTGCACATGTGCTCCTTGCAAGGTCCTCTACCAAGTTTGTTCAAATGGCGAATTTTCCATAATCAACATGGCTGCTATGAGCCATTCGCCTTTTTATCGCTGTTTAATTGCATAAATTTGCACTTTTTAACTATATTACAGTGTAGCAGACACATGAGTACACATATATGTTTAATTGCATAAATTTGCACTTTATGCATTATGTTTACACTATTTAACTATATTACAGTGTAGCAAACACATGAGTACACATAGTCACGACCCCTAAGGGCAATATTGCAGTAAAAATTTGCACCGTGCAGTCGCCTTCGTGAAATAAAACATTTGCAAATTTTCATAAAACTTCTGCAAATTGTAGAGGTCTATAGTGAGCATTAGTATGTGCAATTTGAAAGCCATACAATGCATAGAAAACTACAAAAATCTTCTTCTCCGAAACCGCTTATGGCACAGACTTGAAATTTTGTTTACAGAGTTATCTTATAACTAACATTCAGATTTGTTCAAGAGAAGTTGATAGGTCATGTGGTTTGGCAACTATTTTGAATTGTTCAAAAACGCTTAACAATATTTTCTCTTGTTAAGTGTAGTCAGTCCACGGGTCATCCATTACTTATGGGATTATATCTCTTCCCCAACAGGAAGTTGCAAGAGGATCACCCAAGCAGAGCTGCTATATAGCTCCTCCCCTCACATGTCATATCCAGTCATTCTCTTGCAACCTAACTAAAGATAGGTCGTTGTGAGAGGTCTGTGGTGTTTTTAAACTTACTTTATTTCTTCAATCAAAAGTTTGTTATTTTAAATGGCACCGGAGTGTGCTGTTTGTTTCTCAGGCCGCATTAGAAGAAGAATCTGCCTGCGTTTTCTATGATCTTAGCAGACGTAACTAAGATCCACTGGCTGTTCTCGCACATTCTGAGGAGTGAGATAACTTCAGAAAAGGGGAATAGCATGCAGGGCCCCCCTGCAAACGAGGTATGTGCAGTAAATTATTTTTCTAAGCAATGGAATTGACTGAGAAATTACTGCTGATACCAATGTAATGTAAGTTCAGCCTTAAATGCAGTGGTAGCGACTGGTATTAGGCTGAGGAGTGTGTGTACACTGAAGTATTTTTCTAGGGAATGGAATTTGACTCAGAAAATACTGTTAATACTGAAGTAATGTGTGAGCCTTAACTGCAGTAAAAGCGACTGGTAGCAGGCTTATTAATAACACTTCATAACTTTTAAAATGTATGTTCAAAACGTTTACTGGCATGTTAATCGTTTTTTGTGAGGTACTTGGTGATAAAACTTATTGGGGCATGATTTTTACCACATGGCTAACTTTTGTTTCTGCATAGAAACAGTTAACTGAGCTTCCCCACTGTTGTAATATGAGTGGGAGGGGCCTATTTTAGCGCTTTTTTGCGCAGTAAAAATTCAGTCACAATCTTCCTAATTCATCCTCCATGATCCAGGACGTCTCTAGAGAGCTCAGGGGTCTTCAAAATTCATTTTGAGGGAGGTAATCAGTCACAGCAGACCTGTGACAGTGTGTTTGACTGTGATAAAAACGTTAATTATTAAATTGTTATCCGTTTTTGGGTATTAAGGGGTTAATCATCCATTTGCTGGTGGGTGCAATCCTTTGCTAACTTAATACATTTACTGTGAAAATTTGGTTGCTATAACTAATTTGGTTCATTGTTATTTCAACTGTGACAGCTTTTTGTGCTTCTTAAAGGCACAGTAGCGTTTTTTATATTGCTTGTAAATTTATTTGAAAAGTATTTTCCAAGCTTGCTAGTCTCATTGCTAGTCTGTTTAAACATGTCTGACACAGATGAATCTGTTTGTTCACTATGTATGAAGGCCAATGTGGAGCCCCATAGAAGGTTGTGTACTAAATGCATTGATGCAACTTTAAATAAAAGTCAGTCTTTACATGCAAAGAAATTATCACCAGACAACGAGGGGGAAGTTATGCCGACTAACTCTCCTCATGTGTCAGTACCTTCGCCTCCTGCTCAGGAGGTGTGTGATTTTGTGGCGCCAAGTACATCAGGGAGGCCCTTACAAATCACTTTGCAAGACATGGCTACTGTTATGACAGAAGTATTATCTAAATTGCCAGAATTAAGAGGCAAGCGTGATAGCTCTGGGTTAAGGACAGAGCGCGCTGATGATGTGAGAGCCATGTCCGATACTGCGTCACAATTTGCAGAACATGAAGACGGAGAGCTTCATTCTGTGGGTGACGGATCTGATCCAGGGAGACTGGATTCAGAGATTTCTAATTTTAAATTTAAGCTTGAGAACCTCTGCATATTGCTAGGGGAGGTATTAGCGGCTCTGAATGATTGTAACACGGTTGCAATTCCAGAAAAATTATGTAGGTTGGATAGATACTATGCGGTACCGGTGTGTACTGACGTGTTTCCTATACCTATAAGGCTTACAGAGATTATTAGCAAGGAGTGGGATAGACCCGGTGTGCCTTTTTCCCCTCCTCCCATATTTAGGAAAATGTTTCCTATAGACCCCACCACACGAGACTTATGGCAGACGGTCCCTAAGGTGGAGGGAGCGGTTTCTACTTTAGCTAAGCGTACCACTATCCCGGTGGAGGATAGTTGTGCCTTTTCAGATCCAATGGATAAGAAATTAGAGGGTTACCTTAAGAAAATGTTTGTTCAACAAGGTTTTATCTTACAGCGCCTGTCACTGCTGCGGCAGCATTCTGGTTTGAGTCTCTGGAAGAGACCATTCGCACAGCTCCATTGGATGAAATTATGAACAAGCTTAAAGCACTTAAGCTAGCTAACGCATTTGTTTCTGATGCTGTTGTACATTTAACGAAACTTACGGCTAAGAACTCCGGATTCGACATCCAAGCGCGCAGAGCGCTATGGCTTAAATCCTGGTCAGCTGACGTGACTTCTAAATCTAAATTGCTTAATATTCCTTTTAAAGGGCAGACCTTATTCGGGCCCGGCTTGAAAGAAATTATCGCTGACATTACGGGAGGTAAGGGCCATGCTCTACCTCAGGACAGGGCCAAATCAAAGGCCAAACAGTCTAATTTTCGTGCCTTTCGTAACCTCAAGGTAGGAGCAGCATCAACTTCCTCCGCTCCAAAACAGGAAGGAGCTGTTGCTCGTTACAGACAGGGCTGGAAAACTAACCAGTCCTGGAACAAGGGCAAGCAGGCCAGAAAACCTGCTGCTGCCCCTAAGACAGCATGAAGAGAGGGCCCCCTATCCGGAAACGGATCTAGTGGGGGCAGACTTTCTCTCTTCGCCCAGGCTTGGGCAAGAGATGTCCAGGATCCCTGGGCGTTGGAGATCATATCTCAGGGATATCTTCTGGACTTCAAAGCTTCTCCTCCACAATGGAGATTTCATCTTTCAAGGTTATCAGCAAACCAAATAAAGAAAGAGTCGTTTTTACGCTGTGTACAAGACCTCTTACTAATGGGGGTGATCCACCCAGTTCCGCGGACGGAACACGGGCAGGGATTCTATTCAAATCTGTTTGTGGTTCCCAAGAAAGAGGGAACCTTCAGACCAATCTTGGACTTAAAGATCCTAAACAAATTCCTAAGAGTTCCATCATTCAAAATGGAAACTATTCGAACCATCCTACCCATGATCCAAGAGGGTCAGTACATGACCACTGTGGACTTAAAGGATGCCTACCTTCACATACCGATTCACAAGGATCATTATCGGTACCTAAGATTTGCCTTCCTAGACAGGCATTACCAGTTTGTAGCTCTTCCCTTCGGGTTAGCTACGGCTCCAAGAATCTTTACAAAAGTTCTGGGCTCACTTCTGGCGGTACTAAGACCGCGAGGCATAGCGGTGGCTCCGTACCTAGACGACATTCTGATACAAGCGTCAAGTTTTCAAACTGCCAAGTCTCATACAGAGATAGTTCTGGCATTTCTGAGGTTGCATGGGTGGAAGGTGAACGTGGAAAAGAGTTCTCTATTACCACTCACAAGGGTTCCCTTCCTAGGGACTCTTATAGATTCTGTAGAGATGAAAATTTACCTGACGGAGGCCAGGTTATCAAAACTTCTAAATGCTTGCCGTGCCCTTCATTCCATTCCACACCCGTCAGTAGCTCAGTGCATGGAAGTAATCGGCTTAATGGTAGCGGCAATGGACATAGTACCATTTGCGCGACTGTATCTCAGACCGCTGCAATTGTGCATGCTAAGTCAGTGGAATGGGGATTATTCAGATTTGTCCCCTCTACTAAATCTGGACCAAGAGACCAGAGATTCTCTTCTATGGTGGCTTTCTCAGGCCCCACCTGTCCAAGGGGATGACCTTTCGCAGGCCAGATTGGACGATTGTAACAACAGACGCCAGCCTTCTAGGTTGGGGTGCAGTCTGGAATTCCCTGAAGGCTCAGGGATCATGGACTCAGGAGGAGAAACTCCTCCCAATAAATATTCTGGAGTTAAGAGCAATATTCAATGCTCTTCTAGCTTGGCCTCAGTTAGCAACTCTGAGGTTCATCAGATTTCAGTCGGACAACATCACGACTGTGGCTTAAATCAATCATCAAGGGGGAACCAGGAGTTCCCTAGCGATGTTGGAAGTCTCAAAGATAATTCGCTGGGCAGAGTCTCACTCTTGCCACCTGTCAGCAATCTACATCCCAGGCGTGGAGAACTGGGACTCGGATTTTCTAAGTCGCCAGACTTTTCATCCGGGGGAGTGGGAACTTCATCCGGAGGTCTTCGCACAACTGATTCATCGTTGGGGCAAACCAGATCTGGATCTCATGGCGTCTCGCCAGAACGCCAAGCTTCCTTGCTACGGATCCAGGTCCAGGGACCCGGGAGCGGTGCTGATAGATGCTCTGACAGCCCCTTGGGTCTTCAACATGGCTTATGTGTTTGCACCATTTCCGATGCTTCCTCGACTGATTGCCAAGATCAAACAGGAGAGAGCATCAGTGATTCTGATAGCGCCTGCGTGGCCACGCAGGACCTGGTGTGCAGACCTAGTGGACATGTCGTCCTGTCCACCATGGTCTCTGCCTCTGAGGCAGGACCTTCTAATTCAGGGTCCTTTCAACCATCCAAATCTAATTTCTCTGAGGCTGACTGCATGGAGATTGAACGCTTGATTCTATCAAAGCGTGGCTTCTCGGAGTCGGTTATTGATACCTTAATACAGGCTAGGAAACCTGTTACCAGAAGAATTTACCATAAGATATGGCGTAAATATTTGTATTGGTGCGAATCCAAGAGTTACTCATGGAGTAAGGTTAGGATTCCTAGGATATTGTCTTTTCTACAAGAGGGTTTAGAAAAGGGCTTATCCGCTAGTTCGTTAAAAGGACAGATTTCTGCTCTGTCTATTCTTCTACACAAGCGTCTGGCAGAAATTCCAGATGTTAAGGCTTTTTGTCAGGCTTTGGCTAGGATTAAGCCTGTGTTTAAGACTGTTGCTCCGCCGTGGAGCTTAAACTTAGTTCTTAACGTCCTGCAAGGCGTTCCATTTGAACCCCTTCATTCCATTGATATTAAGCTGTTATTTTGGAAAGTTCTGTTTTTGATGGCTATTTCCTCGGCTCGAAGAGTCTCTGAGTTATCTGCCTTACATTGTGATTCTCCTTATCTGATTTTTCATTCAGACAAGGTAGTTCTGCGTACTAAACCTGGGTTCTTACATAAGGTAGTTTCTAACAGGAATATCAATCAAGAGATTGTTGTTCCATCATTGTGTCCTAACCCTTCTTCAAAGAAGGAACGACTTTTGCATAATCTGGACGTAGTCCGTTCCCTGAAGTTCTATTTGCAGGCAACTAAAGATTTTCGTCAAACTTCTTCCCTGTTTGTCGTTTACTCTGGACAGAGGAGAGGTCAAAAGGCTTCGGCTACCTCTCTCTCTTTTTGGCTTCGTAGCATAATACGTTTAGCCTATGAGACTGCTGGACAGCAGCCTCCTGAAAGAATTATAGCTCATTCTACTAGAGCTGTGGCTTCCACCTGGGCCTTTAAAAATGAGGCTTCTGTTGAACAGATTTGCAAGGCTGCGACTTGGTCTTCACTTCACACTTTTTCAAAGTTTTACAAATTTGACACTTTTGCTTCTTCGGAGGCTATTTTTGGGAGAAAGGTACTTCAGGCAGTGGTTCCCTCCGTTTAAAGTTCCTGCCTTGTCCCTCCCTTCATCCGTGTACTTTAGCTTTGGTATTAGTATCCCATAAGTAATGGATGACCCGTGGACTGACTACACTTAACAAGAGAAAACATAATTTATGCTTACCTGATAAATTTATTTCTCTTGTAGTGTAGTCAGTCCACGGCCCGCCCTGTCTTTTAAGGCAGATCTAAATTTTTAATTAAACTCCAGTCACCACTGCACCCTATGGTTTCTCCTTTCTCGTCTTGTTTCGGTCAAATGACTGGATATGACATGTGAGGGGAGGAGCTATATAGCAGCTCTGCTTGGGTGATCCTCTTGCAACTTCCTGTTGGGGAAGAGATATAATCCCATAAGTAATGGATGACCCGTGGACTGACTACACTACAAGAGAAATAAATTTATCAGGTAAGCATAAATTATGTTTTTAAACTAATAATAAAACAAAAACCGTTTTACAAAAATTCCTTTTTTTTGCCATGTTTATTGACATCTATGGTGGGAATTATTGTGCATAATATGGAGGCTGTATATCATATGATCTGGCAGCCATTTTGTTTTATGCAAAAATTTCGAAAAAAATCTATTTTCTCTGCAACTGCTTATGTTAGAACTGTGAAACTAGCACATTTGTTCACGTTGAAGGAATTGGTCACAAGCTATGGCAGCCATATTGGTTTACACAAAAATTTCGAAAATGTGATTTCTTTGCAACCGCTTATGTTAAAGCTGTGAAATTTGCTATATAGCTATATATTGTGACTTAGCAGCTTGTATGCCATTATAAAGGCGATGCGCGTGGCCACCTCTATTGCTGCTTGGAGCTATATTTATTATTATTATCGGTTATTTGTAGAGCGCCAACAGATTCTGCAGCGCTATACATGAAAACCAATTTTTTTCTTTCATGATTCAGAAAGAGTGTGCAATTTTAAACGACTTTCTCTTGTTAAGTGTATTCAGTCCACGGGTCATCCATTACTTATGGGATATATTCCCTTCCCAACAGGAAGTTGCAAGAGGATCACCCAAAGCAGAGCTGCTATATAGCTCCTCCCCTCACATGTCATATCCAGTCAATCTCTTGCAACCATCAACATAGATGGAGGTCGTGAGAGGACTGTGCTGTTTTATACTTAGTTTATTTCTTCAATCAAAAGTTTGTTATTTTTAAATGGCACCGGAGTGTGCTGTTTTTTTCTCAGGCAGTATTTGCAAGAAGAATCTGCCTGCGTTTTCTAAGATCTTAGCAGAAGTAACTAAGATCCACTGGCTGTTTTCGCACATTCTGAGGAGTGGGATAACTTCAGAAAGGGAATAGCGTGCGGAGTCTCCTGCAAATAAGGTATGTGCAGTAAAATATTTTTCTAAGGAATGGAATTGACTAAGAAAATACTGCTGATACCGATGTAATGTAAGTAAAGCCTTAAATGCAGTGAAAGCAACTGGTATCAGGCTGATTAATGTATATGCAGTAAAGTAATTTTCTAAGGAATGGAATTTGACTAAGAAAACGCTACTAATACTGAAGTAATGTAATAAGCCTTAAATGCAGTAGAAGGACTGGCATCAGGCTTATCAATAGAGATACATACTCTTTAAAAAAGGAGGTTTAAAACGTTTGCTGGCATGTTTAATAGTTTTTGTGAGGTACATTGGTGATGAAACTTATTGGGGCATGAATTTCCACATGGCTGACTTATATTTCTGCATAGATACAGTTAACTGAGGCTCCCACTGTTGTAATAATGAGTGGGAGGGGCCTATTTTAGCGCTTTTTTGCGCAGTAAAAATTCAGTCTCAGTTTTCCTGCTTCTTCCTGCATGACCCAGGACGTCTCTAGAGAGCTCAAGGGACTTCAAAAGTCATTTTGAGGGAGATAATCAGTCACAGCAGACCTGTGACAGTGTGTTTGACTGTGTTAAAAAACGTTTTTTAACACAGTCACAGTCTATTGCTTATCCGTTTTGGGTATTAAGGGGTTAATCATCCATTTGCAAGTGGGTGCAATGCTCTGCTAACTTAATACATTTACTGTGAAAATTTGGTTGCTATAACTGATTTGGTTCATTGTTATTTCAACTGTGACAGTTTTTTTTTGTGTTTCTTAAAGGCGCAGTAGCGTTTTCTATATTGCTTGTAAACTTATTATCAAGTGTTTTCCAAGTCTGCTAGTTTTATTGCTAGTCTGTTTAAACATGTCTGACACAGATGAATCTGTTTGTTCACTATGTTTGAAGGCCAGTGTGGAGCCCCATAGAAATATGTGTACTAAATGTATTGATTTCACTTTAAATAATAAAGGTCAGTCTTTATCTATAAAGGAATTATCACCAGACAACGAGGGGGAAGTTGCCGACTAACTCTCCTCACGTGTCAGTACCTTCGCCTCCCGCTCAGGAGGCGCGTGATATTGTGGCGCCAAGTACATCAGAGACGCCCATACAAATCACTTTACAAGACATGGCTACTATTATGAATAATACCCTGACAGAAGTATTACCTAAATTACCAGAATTAAGAGGCAAGCGCGATTGCTCTGGGATAAGGACAGAGCGCGCTGGTGCTGTGAGAGCCATGTCCGATACTGCGTCACAGTTTGCAGAACATGAGGACGGAGAGCTTCGTTCTGTGGGTGACAGATCTGATCCAGGGAAACCGGATTCAGAGATCTCTAATTTTAAATTTAAGCTTGAGAACCTCCGTGTATTGCTAGGGGAGGTTTTAGCAACTCTGAATGACTGTAACACAGTTGCAATTCCAGAGAAATTATGTAGGCTGGATAGATACTATGTGGTACCGGTGTGTACTGACGTTTTTCCTATACCTAAAAGGCTTACAGAAATTATTAGCAAGGAGTGGGATAGACCCGGTGTGCCCTTTTCCCCACCTCCTATATTTAGGAAAATGTTTCCAATAGACGCCACTACACGGGACTTATGGCAGACGGTCCCTAAGGTAAAAAATTAGAAGGTTACCTTAAGAAAATGTTTGTTCAACAAGGTTTTATCTTACAGCCCCTTGCATGCATTGCGCTTGTCACTGCTGCTGCGGCATTCTGGTTTGAGTCTCTAGAAGAGGCCATTCACACAGCTCCATTGGATGAAATTATTGACAAGCTTAAAGCACATAAGCTAGCTAATGCATTTGTTTCTGATGCCATTGTACATTTAACTAAAATAACGGCTAAGAACTCCGGATTCACCATCCAGACGCGCAGAGCGCTATGGCTTAAATCCTGGTCAGCTGACGTGACTTCTAAATCTAAATTGCTTAATATTCCTTTCAAGGGGCAAACCTTATTCGGGCCCGGCTTGAAAGAAATTATCGCTGACATTACTGGAGGTAAGGGTCATACTCTTCCTCAGGACAAGGCCAAATCAAAGGCCAAACAGTCTAATTTTCGTGCCTTTCGAAACTTCAAGGCAGGAGCAACATCAACTTCCTCCGCTCCAAAACAGGAAGGAACTGTTGCTCGTTACAGACAGGCCTGGAAAACTAACCAGTCCTGGAACAAGGGCAAGCAGGCCAGAAAACCTACTACTGCCCCTAAGACAGCATGAAGGGATGGCCCCCTATCCGGAAACGGATCTAGTGGGGGGCAGACTTTCTCTCTTCGCCCAGGCGTGGGCAAGAGATGTCCAGGATCCCTGGGCGTTGGAGATCATATCTCAGGGATATCTTTTGGACTTCAAAGCTTCTCCTCCACAAGGGAGATTTCATCTTTCAAGGTTATCAGAAAACCGGATAAAGAAAGAGGCATTCCTACGCTGTGTACTAGAACTCCTAGTAATGGGGGTGATCCACCCAGTTCCGCGGACGGAACAAGGACAGGGATTTTATTCAAATTTGTTTGTGGTTCCCAAGAAAGAGGGAACCTTCAGACCAATCTTGGACCTAAAGATCTTAAACAAATTTCTAAGAGTTCCATCATTCAAAATGGAAACTATTCGGACCATCCTACCCATGATCCAAGAGGGTCAGTACATGACCACAGTGGACTTAAAGGATGCCTACCTTCACATACCGATTCAAAAAGATCATCGTCGGTTCCTAAGATTTGCCTTTCTAGACAGACATTACCAATTTGTAGCTCTCTCCTTCGGATTAGCCCCGAGAATCTTTACAAAGGTTCTGGGCTCACTTCTGGCAGTTCTAAGACCGCGAGGCATAGCGGTGGCTCCGTATCTAGATGACATCCTGATACAGGTGTCAAGCTTTCAAATTGCCAAGTCTCATACAGAGATAGTTCTGGCATTTCTGAGGTCACATGGGTGGAAGCTGAACGTGGAAAAGAGTTCTCTATCACCACTCACAAGGGTCTCCTTCCTAGGGACTCTGATAGATTCTGTAGAAATGAAAATTTACCTGACGGAGGCCAGGTTATCAAAACTTTTAAATGCTTGCTGTGTCCTTCATTCCATTCCACGCCCGTCAGTGGCTCAGTGCATGGAAGTAATCGGCTTAATGGTAGCGGCAATGGACATAGTGCCATTTGCGCGCCTGCATCTCAGACCGCTGCAATTGTGCATGCTAGGTCAGTGGAATGGGGATTACTCAGATTTGTCCCCTCTACTAAATCTGGATCAGGAGACCAGAGATTCTCTCCTCTGGTGGCTATCTCGGGTCCATCTGTCCAAGGGTATGCCCTTTCGCAGGCCAGATTGGACGATTGTAACAACAGATGCCAGCCTTCTAGGCTGGGACGCAGTCTGGAACTCCCTGAAGGCTCAGGGATCGTGGACTCAAGAGGAGAAACTCCTCCCAATAAATATTCTAGAGTTAAGAGCAATATTCAGGGCTCTTCTAGCTTGGCCTCAGTTAGCAACACTGAGGTTCATCAGATTTCAGTCGGACAACATCACGACTGTGGCTTACATCAACCATCAAGGGGGAACCAGGAGTTCCCTAGCGATGTTAGAAGTCTCAAAGATAATTCGCTGGGCAGAGTCTCACTCTTGCCACTTGTCAGCGATCCACATCCCAGGCGTGGAGAACTGGGAGGCGGATTTTCTAAGTCGTCAGACTTTTCATCCGGGGGAGTGGGAACTCTATCCGGAGGTGTTTGCTCAACTGGTCCATCGTTGGGGCAAACCAGACATCTCATGGCATCTCGCCAGAACGCCAAGCTTCCTCGTTACGGATCCAGGTCCAGGGACCCGGGAGCGACGCTGATAGATGCTCTAGCAGCTCCTTGGTTCTTCAACATGGCTTATGTGTTTCCACCGTTTCCTCTGCTCCCTCGACTGATTGCCAAGATCAAACAGGAGAGAGCATCAGTGATTCTGATAGCGCCTGCGTGGCCACGCAGGACCTGGTATGAAGAACTAGTGGACATGTCGTCCTGTCCACCATGGACTCTACCTCTGAGGCAGGACCTTCTAATACAAGGTCCTTTCAATCATCCAAATCTAATTTCTCTGAGGCTGACTGCATGGAGATTGAACGCTTGATCCTATCAAAGCGTGGCTTCTCAGAGTCAGTTATTGATACCTTAATACAGGCACGGAAGCCTGTTACCAGAAAAATTTACCATAAGATATGGCGTAAATATTTATATTGGTGCGAATCCAAGAGTTATTCATGGAGTAAGGTTAGGATTCCTAGGATATTGTCCTTTCTACAGGAGGGTTTAGAAAAGGGCTTATCTGCTAGTTCGTTAAAGGGACAGATTTCTGCTCTGTCTATTCTTTTACACAAACGTCTGGCAGAAGTTCCAGACGTCCAGGCTTTTTGTCAGGCTTTGGCTAGGATTAAGCCTGTGTTTAAGACTGTTGCTCCACCGTGGAGCTTAAACTTGGTTCTTAAAGTTCTTCAAGGTGTTCCGTTTGAACCCCTTCATTCCATTGATATTAAACTTTTATCTTGGAAAGTTCTGTTTTTGATGGCTATTTCCTCGGCTCGAAGAGTCTCTGAGTTATCTGCCTTACATTGTGATTCACCTTATCTGATTTTCCATTCGGACAAGGTAGTTCTGCGTACTAAACCTGGGTTTTTACCTAAGGTAGTTTCTAACAGGAATATTAATCAGGAGATTGTTGTTCCATCATTATGTCCTAATCCTTCTTCAAAGAAGGAACGACTTTTGCATAATCTGGACGTAGTCCATGCCCTAAAGTTCTATTTACAGGCAACTAAAGATTTTCGTCAAACTTCTTCCCTGTTTGTCGTTTACTCTGGACAGAGGAGAGGTCAAAAAGCTTCGGCAACCTCTCTCTCCTTTTGGCTTCGTAGCATAATACGTTTAGCCTATGAGACTGCTGGACAGCAGCCCCCTGAAAGAATTACAGCTCATTCCACTAGAGCTGTGGCTTCCACCTGGGCCTTTAAAAATGAGGCCTCTGTTGAACAGATTTGCAAGGCTGCGACTTGGTCTTCGCTTCACACCTTTTCAAAATTTTACAAATTTGACACTTTTGCTTCTTCGGAGGCTGTTTTTGGGAGAAAGGTTCTTCAGGCAGTGGTTCCTTCCGTTTAAGTTCCTGCCTTGTCCCTCCCATCATCCGTGTACTTTAGCTTTGGTATTGGTATCCCATAAGTAATGGATGACCCGTGGACTGAATACACTTAACAAGAGAAAACATAATTTATGCTTACCTGATAAATCTTGTAGTGTATTCAGTCCACGGCCCGCCCTGTCTTTTTTAAGGCAGATCTAAATTTTAATTAAAACTCCAGTCACCACTGCACCCTATGGTTTCTCCTTTCTTGTCTTTTTTCGGTCGAATGACTGGATATGACATGTGAGGGGAGGAGCTATATAGCAGCTCTGCTTTGGGTGATCCTCTTGCAACTTCCTGTTGGAAAGGGAATATATCCCATAAGTAATTGATGACCCGTGGACTGAATACACTACAAGAGAAATACATTTATCAGGTAAGCATAAATTATGTTTTCCAGTTGACTTCCATTATTTAATTTGCTTCCTTCTCTTGTTATCCTTTGCTGAAAGGTTTATCTAGGTAACCTCAGTAGCAGCAAAGAACCTAGGTTCTAGCTGCTGATTGGTGGCTGCATATATATATATATACCAATTGTCATTGGCTCACCCATGTGTTCAGTTAGAAACCAGTAGTGCATTGCTGCTCTTTCAACAAATGATACCAAGAGAATGAAGCAAATTTGACAATAGAAGTAATCCGAAAAGTTGTTTAAAATTTGTATATTCTACCTAAATCATTAAAGAAAATTTTGGGGTTTTATGTCCCTTTAAGCATAGTATTCTCAGGAATGTAATTCACTACATTCAGATACACTGTATGTGCATAAGCCCCGCCCACCAATGAGTTTCTTCATTATGTCTATCTGTACCAGCTACTGCATTCCCTACACTAGCGCTGGTATTATTACAGCACCAGTGAGTTGTTTTATAGGGATGTGTGTAATTATTGTAAAGCTCCTATTGCTCTTTTATTCCTCTTTTAGGACTAGTGGTCATATTCCTCTCTAATATGTGGGTGATAACTATAGTACTATATAGGGACATGAGAGAGAAAAGTTTTCTTTTCTCAAAAAGCATTATCAATTTGTGGCCCTGCCTTTCGGTCTTGCCACCGCCCCTCACATCTTCACAAAGGTTTTAGGGGCTCTCTTAGCAGTGGTCAGAGCTCAGGGAATTTCTGTTGTTCCTTATTTGGACGATATCTTCTCCCAAGCTCTGTCTCTTTCTCTGGCTACTGCTCATACTCTCAGAATGGTATATTTTTTTTAGAAACATGGATGGGAAATCAATGTCCTCAAAAGTTTTATATCACCAGCCACAAGGGTTGTCTTTCTGGGTGTAGTATAGACTCTGTTCAAATGTGCTTCAAACTTCAGACTGCCTGTCTTTTCCTACAGATGACTCATTATCCATCTGTAGCACAATGTATGGAAGTAGTGGGACTTATGCTAGCAGTGTCAGATGCGGTACCTTTTGCTTGCTTTCATCTTCGTCCTTTACAATTGTCCATGCTTCAACAGTGGTCAAAGGATTGTTTTCATCTGGAATGGCACATAGAGCTTCTTATTCAAACAATCTCTCTCCTGGTTGAGGGACAGTCCCTATTTTACCCTTGGGGCTTCTTTTCTTCGGCCTATCTGGACTGTAGTCACTATGGACTTAACACTGATGGGTTGGGGAGCTGTTTGTGAATCTCGAATGGTACAGGGAGTTTGGCTCCCTCTGGAGGCAATGTTACCTATCAACATCCTAGAACGTTGTGCGATACTTCAGGGCCCTTCAATCTTGGCCCCTTCTCAAACAGGAAAAATGAATTTGATTCATTTTGTCTTGGGCAGAGGAAAACCGTTGCACCCTACCAGCCATTCACATTCTGGGAGCGAACAATTGGGAAGCAGAATACTTTGTCATCAGTCCATCCATCCAGGGGAATGGTCTATTCTTCAGGATGTGTTTGATCAATTCGTCCTGAGGTGGGATCTTCCAGAAATATATCTCATGGCATTCAGATTGAACTGCAAACTTCCAGTTTATTGCACCAGGTTAAGAGATCCAAGAGCTTGCATGATAAATGCTTTAATCTGCCCTTGGAACTTTCATCTGGCCTATCTATTTCCTCCATTTTTTCTTCTTCCAAGAGTTATTGCAAGAATCAAACAGGAATTGGCTTCTGTAATTCTCATAGCTCCAACGTGGCCCTGCAGAACTTGGTATGCGGACCTAATACAGATGCCATCTATTCCTCCATGGGTTCTACCTCTAAGGAAAGATCTTATGTCTCAAAGACCCTTGTATCATCTGAATCTCAAATCTCTGAATTTGATGGTGTGGAGGTTGAATGACTAGTTCTCAAAAACAGAGGTTTCTCCGATTCTGTTATCTCTACTTTACTGGGGTAACAAAGTATGTCCAGCACCCACTGATATTGGTTGCGAGCGGTGCACGCTTAAGGGTAGTTGCACTCCCCTGAAGTCAGTTCAATGTAGCAACAAAGCAGCAGCAAAGTTTCAATGTAATCACATCTTATTTATTGAAACATGCCAAAAGACAGACACAACGTTTTGGTTAGAAAACCTTAATCATGTGTATAACAAACAACCCATAACCACTCTCTTATAAGCCTAACATATGGGCAGGGCTAATCATCCATAGTCTTAACCCTTTGCTTCCCAATTACATATACATACATCTTAAAGCTCCTTCAAGCGGTTATGCTATTAAAAAACTGATCACAAGCAGAACATAAACAGCACACATACTGTAACTCATTTTCTAGATACAATAATAAATATTTTACTGCTATTTGCATAGTTCTTAGCACAGTATTGATTAACCTCAATTGATTAACCTCAAATAGACAAAAATTAAAGTTATAGTATGAATATAAAGTTAATATTAATCTTAATATAACAATCATGGTTAAATCCTAGACATCAGATCAATGATCCTCATTACAGTAATGGATTCCAATTTATGTCTTTATTCATACCTAAAGGGATTAGGGATTGCAATGTGTGAATCCAAAAGGTCTCTCTGCTCTTTAACAACTTAATTCTGTTACCACCTCTCCTTGCACTCTGTACATGGTCAATTACTTGAAATCTAAGTTATGAAATGCTATGCCCTGCCTCTATAAAGTGATTAGATACAGGTGCCTCAGTATTCTTTAGTCTGATATTCGACTTGTGTTCTATGATCCTGTCACAAACTTTGTGGCTAGACTCGCATATATACATGTTTGAGCAGGGGCATTTGATTAAATAAATCACGTACTCAGTGTTGCATGTATAATATCTAGACATTCTATACTTCTTCCCAATAAGGGGATGATAGAAAAATATCCCTTTAATATTATTGTTGGTTGCAGTTACTACAATTTAAAAATGGATAACACCCAAGTTTAGCAATAGATCAAAAGTTTTTTATAATATGTTTTCTAAACGGATTATATTGGGAAATGATTTTAATAAGGAATCTCTAGGTATTCTCCTTACTTCCTCTATCTGTTGTCTTATCAGTATAGCCCCGTGTTAGAAATAAATTTCCCCTTTCCTTTAGTCTAGTGCCTACATTTAATTCCTCAGATACATTTTTTTTTACTCTCATCAGTTGACTCTTAGGCACGCTTTCTATAAGGGTGGTTGGATGCACACTCTCATATCTCAGTAAGCTATTCCTGTCACTTTCCTTCATATAAAGGTCCACTTTTAGTTCCATGCCTTCTTTTAATATAACAGTGTCAAGAAAAGAAATTGATTCCTCACTGTGTACCAATTTGAATTTAATATGCCTGGTTGATACATTAAGATCCTGCACAAACAGCATTAGTGAATCAATGTCGCCCCCTCCCATATGCCAAAAACATCATCTATATATCGAAACCAACACATTCCATATTGTAGGAATAGTTCATTAGTGTAGACAAATCTCTCCTCATACATATTCATAAATATTTTGGCATATGTGGGGGCGAAATTTTTGTCCCCTTGACGCTGCAAATAAAAATTGTTTTGAAAAAGAAAATAATTGCAATGTAATACTAAATTATATAACTCCAGTATAAAGTCAGTCTCCATCTCTGTAAATCTGTCACTGGTTCTTAATGTTTTAGAGATTGTATCAGTGCCACTGGTGTGTGTAATTGATGTATATAAGCTATTGACACCTAATTATTATTATTATTATTATTATTATTATTATCATTTATTTGTATAGCACCGCCAAATTCCGTAGCAATGAAAAAAGGATAAATTTGTCCCCTTCCAGTGACAAGTTATTTAACTTCAATAGGAAATCACCTGTATCCTTTAAATAAGATGCTAACAAAGGTCATACAAATTCTGTCTAAATAGATGGAAACGTTAGTTAATATGGACTCAGTGCTTGCCACTATGGGGCGTCCTGGAGGTTTATCCCTGTTCTTATGAATTTTTGGAAGCGTGTCAAATACAGGAGTTACATAAGATTCTGGAATGAGAAAATCAACTTCCTTTTGTGAAATTAAACCATTTTTAAATACTTTATCTATACTCTTTGAAAGTTCTTTTTAAATGTCATGGACTGGGTCTCTTTGGAGTGGTGTAAAGATTTCCCTATCGTCCAATTGAGTTTGGATCTCTGCTATGTAATAACTCTTATCCAAGATGATGGTAGATAACGGCAGGCTTGCAGATAATGTTTTTATTATCTTTTAAATTTTGTAATGCTTTCCATTCATCTTGAGTAAAGTTACAAGGTTTGTGTTTTTTTTATATCCCAACTTAGTAAACTTATTTTCTAATTCCTTAATATCTCTCTGTACTAATTGAGTATAAGTGTCAATACTTGTGTTTGATATATAAGAAGAGAAGGTCAGAGCCGGACTGGGAATAAAAAGCAGCCCTGGAAAAATATTAAGACTATCCCTATTTTCCATTGAGTCGGTAGAATACACATGCACAATTTTTCTCAAAGGGGATTACTGGGACACTACTTCCACAATATTTTTTTCAGAATTAAATTATATTACTTAAAATAAATTGTATTAAATAAAAATGTCAGATTGATGTTATATAGCAACCCAATTGCATCCATAAATCAGCCCTTTAAATTGTAGCTTTCCAGCCCCAGCTGCTACATCCCACCAGCAAATCTCCTGGTATCCTGTTAGGCCAATCTGGCCCTGGAGAAGGTGCTTTTATTTCTAAGGTTCAAATGTGTTAAGGATAAATTCATAGGTGTAACAACCTGTGCAGACCTATCCATTTCTACTTGGTTTGAAAAAAACACTTTCAACTTAAGTCACATCTGGTACGTGGACAGAAAGAGAGTCCCTTATTTAGTACATCCAATTCACATTGTGTTAGTTCATGATTTGAAATATTCGCCACTACTTCTTGCGTGTCACTCTGCACGGCCTCTGTTCCATCCCTTGGTATTGGACCTGCTTGCAGCGGTGTTTCCTGTCTCCTCGTTTGTAGTGTTTGCGGAGTCCCCCGATGACGAATCAGAGTATACACTGGAGTATGTCCAGTACCCACTGATATTGGTTGAGGAGCGGTGCATGCTTAACAGTAGTTGCACTCCCCTAAAGTTGGTTAAATGTAGCAATAAAGCATCACCAAAGTTTCAATGTACAGTATCCACAACTTATTTATTGAAACATGCCAAAAGACAGACAAAATGTTTCAGCTAAAAAAACCTTAATCATGTGTATAACAAACAACCCATAACCACTCTCTTATAAGCACAACATTCTACTAGATCTGTATCTTCTACTTGTGCCTTCAAAATGTCGCCTCCTTCGATCAGATTTGTCTTTCCTTAAAATCATTAAAAAGTGATACTATTTAATTTGTAAAGTATGATTCCTTTAAGCAGGGATGAGGAGCCTTGGCCCTCAGAACTACATTCCCATTATGCTCAACTGGACTTCAGAGTGCCTAAGCATCATGGGTAATGTAGTTCTGAAACATCAGGAGTGCCAAGGTTCCCCATCCCTGCCTTAAAGGGACATGGAACCCCAAATTTTTCTTTCATGATTCAGATAGAGAATACAATTGTAAACAACATTTCAGTTTACTTCTATTATCTAATTTGCTTTATTCTTTAGATATGCTTTGTTGAAGAAATAGCAATGCACATGGGTGAGCCAATCACACAAGGCACCTATGTGCAGCCACCAGCAGCTATTGAGCCTATTTAGATATGCTTTTCAACAAAGGATATCAAAAGAATGAATCAAAGTAAATAATACAAGTAAATTGAAAAGTTGTTTAAAATTGCACAATCTTTTAAACGAAGTCTACTTGGTTAGCCTTGAAAGTTATTACAGTTTATATTTTGGTTTCTTTTCAAGCACAAAACCATTTTATTATGAAATAACCTTGAAGACTAACAGTAGCAGACAACAGCTCATTATCTTGTCAAGTATCAGCTGAATATAAGTAATCTTACAGCTATTACAGTTACCTAACAAATTCAGAAACTGAGTATATTCAAAAAGAAATGACTCACAATGACTTTTAATCTGAATCGTCATACCATGAATCTTGAGTCATTCTATTTGTATGAGACCACTCTATATCCTTTGTTGTCATCAATACAAGCTCTTCCTCAGTCACCATAAAGCAATGATTCGCCTCTGATATTCTCCTACAATATCAGTATCTGCATTTATATGTAAATGGACATTATATTTTACAGATGTATAGTATGTATCAGCAATTAAATGGACATAATAGTGTAAAACAAAATTCTGTAATGTGTTAGAGCATTTTATTATGCACTGTTACTGTGTGTTTGACTCATGCAAAGTCAGCTCCAAACTGAACCCATCTGGTGAGCCAACGGCAAGAAGCATAGCTGTCTCTATGTCTTTATTATGCACTGTTACTGTGTGTTTGACTCATGCAAAGTCAGCTCCAAACTGAACCCATCTGGTGAGCCAACGGCAAGAAGCATAGCTGTCTCTATGTCTTTATTATGCACTGTTACTGTGTGTTTGACTCATGCAAAGTCGGCTCCAAACTGAACCCATCTGGTGAGCCAACGGCAAGAAGCATAGCTGTCTCTATGTCTTTATTATGCACTGTTACTGTGTGTTTGACTCATGCAAAGTCAGCTCCAAACTGAACCCATCTGGGCCAACGGCAAGAAGCATAGCTGTCTCTATGTCTTTATTATGCACTGTTACTGTGTGTTTGACTCATGCAAAGTCAGCTCCAAACTGAACCCATCTGGTGAGCCAACGGCAAGAAGCATAGCTGTCTCTATGTCTTTATTATGCACTGTTACTGTGTGTTTGACTCATGCAAAGTCAGCTCCAAACTGAACCCATCTGGTGAGCCAACGGCAAGAAGCATAGCTGTCTAGCCACTAATCAGTAGTTAGATCCAGTAGCGGACCTACTTAACAGAGGGTCCTGGTGCAAATTATTTTGTGGGTCTCCCAAAAGCTAACTCTGTATAATGATTTTGAGGATAGGTAAATAGATAGAAAGATAGATAAGATAAATAGGTAGCTACACCTGCAACCTGCACAAATAAAAGGCTCACCTGTATTAGGATTGCATACATTCTGCACAAGCCTATTTATAGCCTGACTGCTATGGGCACCTCAGCCCTTGGGCCCCGGTGCCACTGCACCAATGGTAGTTCCGCCCCTGTTTAGATCCCAGTAAACTACTGTTACCCCTGACACTCTTTATTAAAGGGGCATTGAACACATTTAGATAGTAATATAAAATTATAAATCCTATATATAACAAAAACAAATCTGAAATGTACTTTCTTTATTTCTCCCCTTTTCATGTAATTCAATTCTGAAATTGTGAGCTTTTCAGTTCCTGCTAGAAGTGGAAGTACAGAACACTGTTATATTCTACACAGCCATTGGTTGACCTATTTACAGCTGTCCCTAATTGGCCACAGCAGAGAAAGCAACCTAAGTTACAACATGGCAGCTCCCATTGTTTTATAGATATTAAAATAGACAGTGAATGAAATGTTAAAAAAATACATCTACATGTTATTCCCAGACTAGTCTTTTATTTGAATGCATGATTCTATCTAGCAATTATTTAGTGTTTCATGTCAATTTAAAGGCCACCAAAAGAATAAAGTGCATTTGATTATAGAAGTGAATTGAATAATCACTTAGTTACATTTTCTCCGGACATGCAAGAAAAAAAAAACCATAAGAAGGATGGAATGGGAAAAAAAAGATGTGCAGGGTTTTGGGTTTTAATACAGAGTAGCCCAAAGACACATACCTTAAAAACCATCAAGAGAATGTTTAGCTTTTTTTTGATGTGGCCAATTAGAGGCCAGATGTAACTGAGCACTTGCACCAATCTAACCAATTACTATTCAGCATGTAGCAGGACCAGAAAACGGAGGGTAATTTCACAGTGGTCAATTACAGAGAAAACAAATATTATCATGTCCAACACTATTTTTTTCCCCTTAATTAAATATTTTTTGAGTAATTTCATTTTGAGTTTAATATACTTTTAAAGAATAAATGTAGTCACAAGTCAAAGAGACAGGAGACCCCATAATTTTCTTTAATGATTTGGATCGAACATACAATTTTAAACACTTTTTCAATTTACTTCTATTATCAAATTTGCTTAATTCTTATGTTATTCTTTGCTGAAGGAACAGCATTGCACTACTGGCAGCTAGCTGAACACATCTAGTTAGCCAATCACGTGACAAATGTGTGCAGGCACCAATCGGCATCTAGCTCCCACTAGTGTAGGGTATGTGCGTATTCTTTTTCAAAACAAGGGATACAAAGAAAATGAAGCACATTTGAAAATAGAAGTTAATTTAAAAGTGACATGCTCAAATCTAAATAATGCATGTTTAATTTGACTTTCCTATCCCTTTAAAAGGGACATTATACACTAGATTTTTCTTTGCACAAATGTTTTGTAGATGATCCATTTATGTAGCTCATCTGGGTGAGTTTTTGTAAAAATGTATCATTTTGCTTATTTTTAAATAACATTGTGCTGATTTTCAGACTCCTAACCAAGCCCCAACCTTTTAGATGTATACTGATGTATACAGACTTCAAAGTGCTTCTGTTTGTGTTATGGGCCTTTTCATATGCAGGGGGGGTTCTGCTATCTGCCCCTTTTAGTGGGTGTCCCGGGCTTATCTCGGTGTTAAATTGGGAGCTTCTAAGTAAGTTTTAAGAAGGTTTTACACTGGATTTTTATATCAGTTTCTGTGCATATAGTTATTTATAGTAGTATCTATTACATGCAGTTAAATGGAAATTGGTGTATACTGTCCCTTTAAGCACAAGGTATTTCCTTTAAAAACATAAACTTCAGTTTTTTCACTGTGAAGGCTTTTTGTTAAATTTATCAAGGCTTTTGTTCCATATGTGACACACTAAAAATAATGCTTTTCACATTTCCTTGGAGACAGTGTTCAGGTACACATTTTACACATACACTTGTCTTGTACCAGAATATAATCATTATTGTGGTGAATCTTTTGAGACCAGTTATACTCCATATACATCTGCTTTTATCTATTATACATGTGTGGTCGATGCTATGAAAAACAAGTCTAAATCTATTTTTTCAAGGTCACTAAGATGTTCAATATAGTAAATAATAGAACCTAAAAAGAAATACATTTAATAGGTTTTATTGCTGAAACCTAAATAAATGTATAAAGATGCCTTATGTTTTGTTTGTTTTCAGCTGTTAAAAAAAAGTAGATATATTTTTTGAGTGTTTAGAAATGTAATGGTCGACCACAATCCTTTAAAATAGCTTATCACATGAAAGCAAATATCCCATAGACCTTAAAGGGACAGTCTACTTAAAAGCTGTTATTGTTTAAAAAGTTAGATAATCCCTTTATAACCCATTCCCCAGTTTTGCATAACCAACACTGTTAAGATAGGAGGCGGAATTCAAGTGCTTAGAAATTAGCATATGAGCCTTCCTAGGTTTAGCTTTTAACTAAGAATACCAAGAGAACAAAGCAAATTAAATGATGAAAGTAAATTGAAAAGTTGTTTAAAATTGCATGCCCTATCTGAATCATGAAAGTTTAATTTTGACTTAGCTGTCCCTTTAAAGGGACATGAAACCCAAAATGTCTATTTCATGACTCAGAGCATACTTAAACAACTTTCCAATTTCCTCCTATTATCTAATTAGCTTCTTACTCTTGGTATACCTTGTTGAAAACCATAACTAGGTAGGCTGAGGGGTTGAGAGCTAGCCGCACATATAAACCTCTTGTCATTGGCTCATCCGATAAGCTCAGCTAGCTCTTACTAGTACATTGCTACATTGAAGCAAATTTGATCACAAAAATAAATTGGAAAATTAATTAAAATTGTAAGCTCTATCTGAATCACAAAATAAACATTTTAGGTTTCATGTCTCATTATTTGTAGATTTTGTAGAAAAAGCATTAGATAAACATTGGAATACACTAGCATTTTTTTTTTTTAAAACAAAATAATTTCAGAGCACAGAGTGAACATAGCGTGTCAGTTTCCATATAAGTATTTATCTCACAAGGCAATACATTTTTAATCCTAAACTTTAGGGGTTTCCAGCTAATTTTAGGGGCCACAAAATGAATATACTCCTTAAAGGGACATCTTTCATGATTGAGAAAGATCGTGTCAATTTAAACAATTTTCCTCTTTACTTTTATGATCTAATTTGTTTTGTTCTCTCTGTATCCATTGTTTAAAAGCATACCTAGGCATGTCCAGCAGCAGCAATGCACAACTGGGAGTTAGCTGGTGATAAGAGTCTGGCATATATGCCTCTTCTTATTGGCTTATCAGATGTGTTCAGCTAGTTCCCAGTATTTGGTTGAAAATCCATGGTCAGTGGATTGTTGTTGCCAAAGTCACTACTCTGTATGCATCTTATAGGTAACTTTTCAGATATCTAGTCCTATATTTTTAAAGAGAATGTTTTTTATAATTTTCATTGTGATTGTTCCGATTTTGAAAAAAGCGTACTGGGAGCGGAAAAACTGCTGAAAAAACGATCAACAAAAAGCAATATATAAATTTGTCAACCACAAACAATAATCAATTACAAACACAAACAAAAAGTTATTTGAGACTCCACAAAGGAGACAACAAAGTGGAAAACTTGGCTTGCCGTAAAGACTATTATTGTAAGTATGTGTACAATTAAAGCCAACTGCCTATTGGCGAAATGTATGTCGGATAGGTAACTTTGTGATGTCACAGAAAGGGCAGGGACTTCTGAACCATTGAAGCGCAACTCAGGGACATTGTTCACAGTAACGGTCTATGTATGTATGCAGAGGTTAACCCCTTTTGTAAACCCTGGTGATTGTACACATACTTTCTTTACAGCAAGCCAAGGTTCCACTTCTTTGTCTCCTTGGCAAAGTCTCAATGAGCTATTAAACTCAGAGCTTGGTTATAAGCTCTGGAATATGTGAGTACGAATAATACCTGAATTTAACCAAAAGTTGTTTTACAGAACTTCACTATTACTGTCTCTCATTCTCTTGTAGTTTTTGAATTCTCCAATCAACATTTCCATAATATGTTACTGATTTATATACACACATTAATATATACATATGGATTTTCATATCCTTTTAAAGGGACATTAAACACTAAATAAATGCTAGATAGAATGATACTTTCAAATTAAATATTATTCTAAAAATAACATGTAGATGTATTCTTTAAAGTTTCATTAGCTGTTTAAATATTGAAAAAATAAATGTAAAGTTTTAGTGTCTATAAAACAATGGTAGCTGCCATGTTGTAACTTAGGTTACCTTCTCTGCTGTGGCCAATTAGGGACAGTTATAAATAGGTCACTAGAGTGTGCAGCCAATGGCTGTGTGGAATATAACAGTGTTCTACACCTCCATTTCTATCAGGAACTGAAAACCTCACAATTTCAGTATGGAGTTACAGGAATAGATTACGAGTTTTGCGTTAGAGGCTGTGCGGTGCTAACGAGCAGTTTATGCTCACCGCTCACTTACAGACAGCACTGGTATTATCAGTTTTTACAAACCAGACAAGAAGTGAGCGTTGAGCAAAATTTTGCTCATTACCGCACTCCAATACCAGCGCTGCTTACGTTAGCGGTGAGCTGGTGTAACGTGCTCGTGCACGATTTCCCCATAGGAATTAATGGGAGAGCCGGCTGAAAAAAAGTCTAACACCTGCAAAAAAGCAGCGTAAAACTCAGTAACACAGCCCCATTGATTGGGGAAATACATTTTATGTCTACACCTAACACCCTAACATGAACCCCGAGTCTAAACACCCCTAATCTTACACTAATTAATCCCTAATCTGCCTCCCCCAACATCGCCAACACCTACATTATACTTATGAACCCCTAATCTGCTGCCCCCAACATCGCCGAACCCTACATTATATTTATTAACCCCTACTCTGCCGCCCCTAATGTCTCCGCCATCTACCTACACTTATTAACCCCTAATCTGCCACCCCCAACGTCGCCACCACTATAATAAACATATTAACCCCTAAACCTCTGCACTCCCGCCTCGGGAATATTAGTTAAATATTATTAACCCCTAATCTGCCGGCCCTAACATCACCGCCACCTACCTATATTTATTAACCCCTAATCTGCTGCCCCCAACGTCGCCGCCACTATACTAAATGTATTAACCCCTAAACCTAAGTCTAACCCTAACACCCCCTAACTTAAATATAATTAAAATAAATCTAAAGAAAAATTCCTATTATTAACTAAATAATTGCTATTTAAAACTAAATACTTACCTATAAAATAAACCCTAAGATAGCTACAATATAATTAATAGTTACATTGTAGCTAGCTTAGGATTTATTTTTATTTTACAGGCAAGTTTGTATTTATTTTAACATTTTAAGTACAAAAATCAAACACTAAATTACAGAAACTAATAAACAAATTACAAATTTTTTAAACTAATTACTCCTAATCTAATCCCCCTAACAAAATAAAAAAGCCCCCCCAAATAAAAAAAGCCCTACCCTACACTAAATTACAAATAGCCCTTAAAAGGGCCTTTTGCGGGGCATTGCCCCAAAGTAATCAGCTCTTTTACCTGTAAAAAAAAATTACAAATCCCACCCAATCCCCCCTTAAAAAAACCTAACACTAACCCCTTGAAGATCACCTTACAGGGAGAAGTCTTCATCCAACCGGGCTGAAGTCCTCAACGAAGCCAGGAGAAGTCTTCATCCAAGCTGGGTGAAGTGGTCCTCCAGACTGGCAGAAGCCTTCATCCAGACGGCATCTTCTATCTTCATCCATCTGGCGCGGAGCGGGTCCATCTTTAAGACAGCCAACGCGGAGCATCCTCTTCATCTGACGGCTAAGAAATTAAGGTTCCTTTATATGACGTCATCCAAGATGGCGTCCCTTCAATTCCGATTGTCTGATAAAATTCTATCAGCCAATCGGAATTAAGGTAGAAAAAATCCTATTGGCTGATGCAATCAGCCAATAGGATTGAAGTTCAATCCTATTGGCTGATGCAATCAGCCAATAGGATTGAGCTGGCATTCTATTGGCTGTTCCAATCAGCCAACAGAATGCAAGCTCAATCCTATTGGCTGATTACTTCAGCCAATAGGATTTTTTCTACCTAAATTCTGATTGGCTGATAGAATTCTATCAGCCAATCGGAATTGAAGGGACGCCATCTTGGATGACGTCATTTAAAGGAACCTTCATTCAGTCTTAGCCGTCGGATGAAGAGGATGCTCAGCGTCGGATGTCTTGAAGATGGACCCGCTCCGCGCCGGATGGATGCAGATAGAAGATGCCGTCTGGATGAAGACTTCTGCCGGCTTTGTTGAGGACTTCGGCCTGATTGGATGAAGACTTCTCCCGGTAAGGTGATCTTCAAGGAGTTAGTGTTAGTTTCTCCAACATAGGTGTGTCCGGTCCACGGCGTCATCCTTACTTGTGGGATATTCTCTTCCCCAACAGGAAATGGCAAAGAGCCCAGCAAAGCTGGTCACATGATCCCTCCTAGGCTCCGCCTTCCCCAGTCATTCTCTTGGCCGTTGCACAGGCAACATCTCCACGGAGATGGCTCAGAGTTTTTTGGTGTTTAAATGTAGTTTTTATTCTTCAATCAAGAGTTTGTTATTTTAAAATAGTGCTGGTATGTACTATTTACTCTGAAACAGAAAAGAGATGAAGATTTCTGTTTGTAAGAGGAAAATGATTTTAGCAACCGTTACTAAAATCGATGGCTGTTTCCACACAGGACTGTTGAGAGGAATTAACTTCAGTTGGGGGAAACAGTGAGCAGACTTTTGCTGCTTGAGGTATGACACATTTCTAACAAGACTTGGTAATGCTGGAAGCTGTCATTTTCCCTATGGGATCCGGTAAGCCATTTTTATTAAATAAGAATAAAGGGCTTCACAAGGGCTTTAAAGACTGGTAGACATTTTTCTGGGCTAAAACGATTGATTTATAAGCATTTTTAATAGTTTATAGCTTTGAGGAGTTATTTTAATAAAACAAAAATAATAAAAAATTGTTTTCAATATAGATTTCTAAATCTAGGAAGTTCAAATTTGTGTTGCTTATTTCTTTGGTGAAGCGTATATATTATAATTGTTATTATTCATTTCGTTAAAAATTATTTCAAAATTCTCAGGGGTCCCTCTCCAAATAATTATTACATCGTCTATATATCTTTTATATAGGACTAGGTTTGCACCCAGCTCGCGAGTGTCAAGGAATTGTTTTTCCCAAATTCCCATAAAAAGATTTGCATAGCTGGGTGCAAACCTAGTCCCCATTGCAGTTCCACAAATTTGAGTGTAAAAAAAGTCTTCAAATAGAAAATAGTTGTGTTTTAAAATAAAATCAATACTCTCCAGAATAAAATCCTTCTGTTCTTGTTTCATATTATTATCATCATTAAGAAATTGTTTAACTGCCTCTATTCCTTGGGTATGATCAATGATCGTGTACAATGATGTGACGTCACAACTTATTAGCCACATATTTTCTTCCCAAGTTATATTTTCTAGGAGTTTTAGGACTTCTGTGGAGTCTTTTAGATAGGAATCTAATTTCACTACATAATTTTGGAGATACCTATCGATGTATTGGGAAAGGTTCGCTGTGACGGATTCTATGCCTGATATTATCGGCCTACCTGGGGGGTTAGTTAAAGATTTATGTATTTTTGGTAATATATAAAAGACTGGGATCCTTGGTGTTTTGTTAAGTAAGTAAGTATAAAAAAAATATAAAAAAAGTAAAAAAAAAAAAAAAAAAAAAAAAAGTAAAATTAACCCCACCACGTTTTTCACCTGGGAATTAAAAACATTACTGACAAAGAATAAACTACTAGGGGTCATTAACGAAAGAGAATTTGACTTTTTACTTAACAAAACACCAAGGATCCCAGTCTTTTATATATTACCAAAAATACATAAATCTTTAACTAACCCCCCAGGTAGGCCGATAATATCAGGCATAGAATCCGTCACAGCGAACCTGTATTTTTGGTAATATATAAAAGACTGGGATCCTTGGTGTTTTGTTAAGTAAAAAGTCAAATTCTCTTTCGTTAATGACCCCTAGTAGTTTATTCTTTGTCAGTAATGTTTTTAATTCCCAGGTGAAAAACGTGGTGGGGTTAATTTTACTTTTTTTTTTTTTTTTTTTTTTTTTACTTTTTTTATATTTTTTTTATACTTACTTACTTAACAAAACACCAAGGATCCCAGTCTTTTATATATTACCAAAAATACATAAATCTTTAACTAACCCCCCAGGTAGGCCGATAATATCAGGCATAGAATCTGTCACAGCGAACCTTTCCCAATACATCGATAGGTATCTCCAAAATTATGTAGTGAAATTAGATTCCTATCTAAAAGACTCCACAGAAGTCCTAAAACTCCTAGAAAATATAACTTGGGAAGAAAATATGTGGCTAATAAGTTGTGACGTCACATCATTGTACACGATCATTGATCATACCCAAGGAATAGAGGCAGTTAAACAATTTCTTAATGATGATAATAATATGAAACAAGAACAGAAGGATTTTATTCTGGAGAGTATTGATTTTATTTTAAAACACAACTATTTTCTATTTGAAGACTTTTTTTACACTCAAATTTGTGGAACTGCAATGGGGACTAGGTTTGCACCCAGCTATGCAAATCTTTTTATGGGAATTTGGGAAAAACAATTCCTTGACACTCGCGAGCTGGGTGCAAACCTAGTCCTATATAAAAGATATATAGACGATGTAATAATTATTTGGAGAGGGACCCCTGAGAATTTTGAAATAATTTTTAACGAAATGAATAATAACAATTATAATATACGCTTCACCAAAGAAATAAGCAACACAAATTTGAACTTCCTAGATTTAGAAATCTATATTGAAAACAATACTATCAATACAAGAACCTACTTTAAACCGGTAGATAGTAACAATTTTATCCATTCAAGTAGCTGCCATCATCAAGCCTGGAAGAACAATATACCAAAAGGACAAATGCTGAGGGTAATGAAAAATTGTAACAAACCTGAGGATTATGATAACCAATCAAAAGCACTTAAGGCAAAGTTTATAGAAAGAGGCTATAGGGAAGAATTTGTAGAGAATATTAGACAAGGAGTAGGAAAAATGGAAAGAAATACCATATTAAACAAAAATAATAAAAAATTTAGTGACAACACCCACCAAGAACATAATAAACTAAATATCCCATTCATAAGTGATTTCAATGCAAACTATAAAATAACAGAAAAAATACTAAAGAAACATTGGCACATACTACATCAAGATAAAATTATTGGCCCCTTTATCACTAAAAAACCGAGGTTCATATACAGAAAAGCTAATAATTTAAAAAACATACTTGCCCCAACCCAAATTAAACAGCATAAAAAAATAGACAAAGATTTAACAGGACAGGACCTAAAAGGTTTTTTCCCATGTTTTATATGCAAATCTTGCAGACACTCCAAGAAAAGTAAAACAGTCACATCACATATTAATAAAAGGGAATTTAAAATCCAAGAATGTATAAGATGCACAGATAAAAATATTGTCTACATGATTCAGTGTAAATGTGGAATGCAATACGTAGGCGAATCAGAACGCCCCCTACGTGAAAGAATACGAGAGCATATTTTATCCATCGAAAATATGGATGAGGATAGAAATAAGGACCTACCCGTCCCTAAGCATTTTAAAGCCTGTAATAATGGTAATCTAAAATTTTTTAACTATATGGGCATAGCCAAATTACAAAAACAAAAGAGAGGGGGAGATAATCAAAAAAGATTATTGCAGCTAGAAAGCAAATGGATTTACAATTTAGACACTCTTCACCCACAAGGTCTGAATTTAGAAATTGAACTGAGAAGTTTTTTCACATAGATCATAACACAATACTACAAGAAATCATAAATACCTACAATCTCTAGATTGAGACTGTTTCACCCATCTATTACACATTGGTTTGTTCTATAACACTTAGAATGTCCAGCTTTATATATATATGTATATATTATTTAGTCCTTTATTACCAAAGAAAAAAACGTTTTTAAAGTATATAAATAAATCTGATAATTTTTCTATCTTAACAAACAAATTTTAAGTTTTATTTTTCATATGATGCAGGTCATATATAGATATGTACAGTCTTTTTAATGTACAGTAATAACTTGGAAATACATTGGAAAGAACCAATAGAAATATAAAAATGTAAAAATATTTTTTCAACAAAGGAAAAAAAGAGAACTAAGCCAACCGATTCTATTCCAGTTTTCACTATAATTATTTACTTAATCTAAAGTGGCTTTTAAACATATTGAAACCACACACAGTATAGTACCAATATAAATATAAAAAATATCTTTTCAACAAAGGAAAAAAGAGAACTATTCCAGTTTTTTACTAAAATTATTTATTTAGTTGTTTATTTATTTTATTATATTTTTTTCTAATAAGAATACATGAATACTCTATAGCGGCTTTTAAGCATATTGAAAACCACACACAGAAATGATATTGGCTTTGACAATGCTTCAATAAAACAATTAAACAATTTACTCAATCAGGAACAAAGGTATAAAAGATAGGATTCTAAGCAGGTCTGACAGAAGCTTGAGAAAGGCTCTTTGGAGCTGAAACGCGTTGCTTTGGATACAGACTGCTTACTGATCACCTTGGATACAGACTGCTTACACTGCACTGGAGAAACCTTGCTCTTTACCTATCTGTCAATCTCGCATTTGGTGGGCGTGTCAAGACCGGACACGGAAGGGACAGAGGCAACTTTCACAGGAGACATACACGCTGCAACAAGCGCTCCTAGAAACTTTGAAAGGACAAAGAAAGTTTCTCATCTATACCTCATTTGGACACGCAAGAACCTTCTTATATGACTTGGAACTGCAAATAAGGTACCTTATTCAAAGTCTGTTGATTAATAATATCGCAAAAGACAAACTAAGTGTTCAATAACTATTGTGATATAATTACTGTGACATACAGAAAACGGCTCAAACACCTAGCCTAAATTTTTTGGTCATATCACAAAAAGGCTTATTTCAAAAAGGCTGAAAATAAACACCTATTGTTGAACCAGGTGTCAATAGTTGTCTTCAACAACGATCTCTAAACAACTGTATTTCTACCAATTATACCTTATTTTCTACCTTTGGTGCATTTTATGAGCGAAAAGCCAAATCTTTTACAAAAAGTATTTTTAAATACCTGCCAAGGTATAAACTGGACTTGCTAATTTTACACACATATATCATATACTAATTGTAGCTACACCTCAATACAATTGGTTGGTACCAACTTTCTCACATAACCACTTTAAGATTAAGCAATTTCGACTGACTGTTTTATATTGATTCTAATAAAAGAATATTATTTTTAACCAATAATCTTTGTATATTTTTTTTTATTATTATTTTTTATTTTTATTTTTGAATTAGAACTTAATAATTTTAAGATATTATTCTATGAAAATTCTTTAAAAACTAAAAAACGTTTTTTTCTATACATTTATTTATATAAACATAGACATAGAAATACAAATACTACTAAGACCATTGTCATTTGGTAGATATTAAGCCAGTGTTTGCACACAGGCGCACACATATAAGACAATCATAACTGCTACTAAAACTATTTATTCAGATGACTTGGGGTATCTGATTTTTATGTGAAATATTATCTACCACCAGCGCATAGATTTTTAGTTGTTTAATCATAAATCTTTTACTTTAGACGCCACTTTGCAATTAGCTAGATTAGCGGCGAAAAATTCAGGGTTTGCTATTGTGGCGCGCAGAGCGCTTTGGCTAAAGTCTTGGTCAGCGGATGCGTCCTCCAAGAACAAATTGCTTAACATACCTTTCAAGGGGAAAACGCTGTTTGGCCCTGACTTGAAAGAGATTATTTCAGATATCACTGGGGGTAAGGGCCACGCCCTTCCTCAGGATAGGTCTTTTAAGGCTAAAAATAAACCAAATTTTCGTCCCTTTCGCAGAAACGGACCAGCCTCAAGTTCTACATCCTCTAAGCAAGAGGGTAATACTTCTCAAACCAAGCCAGCCTGGAGGCCAATGCAAGGCTGGAACAAAGGTAAGCAGGCCAAGAAACATGCCACTGCTACCAAGACAGCATGAGATGTTGGCCCCCGATCCGGGACCGGATCTGGTGGGGGGCAGACTTTCTCTCTTCGCTCTGGCTTGGGCAAGAGATGTTCTGGATCCTTGGGCGCTAGAAATAGTCTCCCAAGGTTATCTTCTGGAATTCAAGGAGCTACCCCCAAGGGGAAGGTTCCACAGGTCTCAATTGTCTTCAGACCACATAAAAAGACAGGCATTCTTACATTGTGTAGAAGACCTGTTAAAAATGGGAGTGATTCATCCTGTTCCATTAGGAGAACAAGGGATGGGATTTTACTCCAATCTGTTCATAGTTCCCAAAAAAGAGGGAACATTCAGACCAATCTTAGATCTCGAGATCCTAAACAAATTTCTCAAGGTTCCATCGTTCAAAATGGAAACCATTCGGACAATTCTTCCTACCATCCAGGAAGGTCAATTCATGACCACGGTGGATTTAAAGGATGCGTATCTACATATTCCTATCCACAAGGAACATCATCGGTTTCTAAGGTTCGCCTTTCTGGACAAGCATTACCAGTTTGTGGCACTTCCATTCGGATTAGCCACTGCTCCAAGAATTTTCACAAAGGTACTAGGGTCCCTTCTAGCGGTGCTAAGACCAAGGGGCATTGCAGTAGTACCTTACTTGGACGACATACTGATTCAGGCGTCGTCTCTGCCACAAGCAAAGGCTCATACGGACATTGTCCTGGCCTTTCTCAGATCTCACGGGTGGAAAGTGAACGTAGAAAAAAGTTCTCTCTCCCCGTCAACAAGAGTTCCTTTCTTGGGAACAATAATAGACTCCTTAGAAATGAGGATTTTTCTGACAGAGGCCAGAAAATCAAAACTTCTAAGCTCTTGTCAAGTACTTCATTCTGTTCTTCTTCCTTCCATAGCGCAGTGCATGGAAGTAATAGGTTTGATGGTCGCGGCAATGGACATAGTTCCTTTTGCGCGAATTCATCTAAGACCATTACAACTGTGCATGCTCAGTCAGTGGAATGGGGATTATACAGACTTGTCTCCGACGATACAAGTAGATCAGAGGACCAGAGATTCACTCCGTTGGTGGCTGACCCTGGACAACCTGTCACAAGGGATGAGCTTCCGCAGACCAGAGTGGGTCGTTGTCACGACCGACGCCAGTCTGGTGGGCTGGGGCGCGGTCTGGGAACCCCTGAAAGCTCAGGGTCTTTGGTCTCGGGAAGAATCTCTTCTCCCGATAAATATTCTGGAACTGAGAGCGATATTCAATGCTCTCAAGGCTTGGCCTCAGCTAGCAAAGGCCAAATTCATAAGGTTTCAATCAGACAACATGACGACTGTTGCGTATATCAACCATCAGGGGGGAACAAGGAGTTCCCTGGCGATGGAAGAAGTGACCAAAATAATTCAATGGGCGGAGACTCACTCCTGCCACTTGTCTGCAATCCACATCCCAGGAGTGGAAAATTGGGAAGCGGATTTTCTGAGTCGTCAGACATTTCATCCGGGGGAGTGGGAACTCCATCCGGAAATCTTTGCCCAAATAATTCAATTGTGGGGCATTCCAGACATGGATCTGATGGCGTCTCGTCAGAACTTCAAGGTTCCTTGCTACGGGTCCAGATCCAGGGATCCCAAGGCGACTCTAGTGGATGCACTAGTAGCACCTTGGACCTTCAACCTAGCTTATGTGTTCCCACCGTTTCCTCTCATTCCCAGGCTGGTAGCCAGAATCAAACAGGAGAGGGTATCGGTGATCTTGATAGCTCCTGCGTGGCCACGCAGGACTTGGTATGCAGATCTGGTGAATATGTCATCGGCTCCACCATGGAAGCTACCTTTGAGACAGGACCTTCTTGTTCAAGGTCCGTTCGAACATCCGAATCTGGCCTCACTCCAACTGACTGCTTGGAGATTGAACGCTTGATTTTATCAAAGCGAGGGTTCTCAGATTCTGTCATTGATACTCTTGTTCAGGCTAGAAAGCCTGTAACTAGAAAAATCTACTATAAAATATGGAAAAAATATATCTGTTGGTGTGAATCTAAAGGATTCCCATGGAACAAGGTAAACATTCCTAAGATTCTATCCTTTCTTCAAGAAGGTTTGGAGAAAGGATTATCTGCAAGTTCTTGGAAGGGACAGATTTCTGCTTTATCTGTTTTACTTCACAAAAAGCTGGCGGCTGTGCCAGATGTTCAAGCTTTTGTTCAGGCTCTGGTTAGAATCAAGCTTGTTTACAAACCTTTGACTCCTCCTTGGAGTCTCAATTTAGTTCTTTCAGTTCTTCAGGGGGTTCCGTTTGAACCCCTACATTCCGTTGATATCAAGTTATTATCTTGGAAAGTTTTGTTTTTGGTTGCAATTTCTTCTGCTAGAAGAGTTTCAGAGTTATCTGCTCTGCAGTGTTCTCCTCCTTATCTGGTGTTCCATGCAGATAAGGTGGTTTTGCGTACTAAACCTGGTTTTCTTCCGAAAGTTGTTTCTAACAAAAATATTAACCAGGAGATAGTCGTGCCTTCTTTGTGTCCGAATCCAGTTTTAAAGAAGGAACGTTTGTTACACAATTTGGATGTAGTTCGTGCTCTAAAATTCTATTTAGAGGCTACAAAGGATTTCAGACAAACTTCTTCCTTGTTTGTTGTTTATTCTGGTAAAAGGAGAGGTCAAAAAGCAACTTCTACCTCTCTCTCTTTTTGGCTTAAAAGCATCATCCGATTGGCTTATGAGACTGCCGGACGGCAGCCTCCTGAAAGAATCACAGCTCACTCCACTAGGGCCGTGGCTTCCACATGGGCCTTCAAGAACGAGGCTTCTGTTGAGCAGATATGTAAGGCAGCAACTTGGTCTTCACTGCACACTTTTGCCAAATTTTACAAATTTGATACTTTTGCTTCTTCTGAGGCTATTTTTGGGAGAAAGGTTTTGCAAACCGTGGTGCCTTCCATCTAGGTGACCTGATTTGCTCCCTCCCATCATCCGTGTCCTAAAGCTTTGGTATTGGTTCCCACAAGTAAGGATGACGCCGTGGACCGGACACACCTATGTTGGAGAAAACAGAATTTATGCTTACCTGATAAATTACTTTCTCCAACGGTGTGTCCGGTCCACGGCCCGCCGTGGTTTTTTAATCAGGTCTGATGAATTATTTTCTCTAACTACAGTCACCACAGTATCATATGATTTCTCCTTTGCATATTCCTCCTTTACGTCGGTCGAATGACTGGGGAAGGCGGAGCCTAGGAGGGATCATGTGACCAGCTTTGCTGGGCTCTTTGCCATTTCCTGTTGGGGAAGAGAATATCCCACAAGTAAGGATGACGCCGTGGACCGGACACACCGTTGGAGAAAGTAATTTATCAGGTAAGCATAAATTCTGTTTTTTTTTTAAGGGGGTATTGGTTGGCTTTTAGAGTATGGTTGGTCGTGTGAGTGGTGGGTTTTAATGTCGGGGGGGATTTGTAATTTTTTTTATAGGTAAAAGAGCTGATTACTTTGGGGCAATGCCCTGCAAAAGGCCCTTTTAAGGGCTATTTGTAATTTAGTGTAGGGTAGGGCTTTTTTTATTTTGGGGGAGGTTTTTTATTTTGTTAGGGGGATTAGATTAGGTGTAATTAGTTTAAAAATCTTGTAATTTGTTTATTATTTTCTGTAATTTAGTGTTTTTTTTTTTTTTTTTAGATAATTTTATTTAATTGTATTTAATTTAGGGAAATAATTTAATTATAGTGTAGTGTTAGTTAATAACTATTTAATAACTATTCTACCTAGTTAACATAAATACAAACTTGCCTGTAAAATAAAAATAAATCCTAAAATAGCTACAATGTAACTATTAGTTATATTGTAGCTAGCTTAGGGTTTATTTTATAGGTAAGTATTTAGTTTTAAATAGGAATTATTTAGTTAATGATAGGAATTTATTTAGATTTATTTTAATTATATTTAAGTTAGGGGGTGTTAGGGTTAGACTTAGATTTAGGGGTTAATAACTTTAGTATAGTGGCAGCGACGTTGGGGGCGGCAGATTAGGGGTTATTAAATGTAGGTAGGTGTCGGCGATGTTAGGGACGGCAGATTAGGGGTTAATAATGTTTAACTAATGTTTGCAAGGCTGGAGTGCGGTGGTTTAGGGGTTAATATGTTTATTATAGTGGCGGCGATGTCCGGTTCGGTAGATTAGGGGTTACAAATTTTATTTTAGTGTTTGCGATGCAGGAGGGCCTCGGTTTAGGGGTTAATATGTAGTTTATGGGTGTTAGTGTACTTTTTAGCACTTTATTTAAGAGTTTTATGCTACAGCGTCGTAGTGTAAAACTCTTAACTACTGACTTTAAAATGCGGTACCAGTCTTGACAGGAGAGGGTGTACCGCTCACTTTTTGGCAGACTCGTAATACCGGCGCTATGCAAGTCCCATTGAAAGAAGAGAATACGCAATTTACGTAAATGGATTTGCGGTATTTCCAAGTTTGGCCAAAAAGGGAGCGGTACACCTGTACCTGCAAGACTCGTAATACCAGCGGGCGTTAAAAAGCAGCGTTAGGACCTCTTAACGCTGCTTTTTAAACCTAACGCACAACTAGTAATCTAGCCGTATGTTTGTAGTCATACTATGTACCATTTGCTTGACAAAAGGGCCAGATTATTTTGCATATGTTTTGCAAAATAAACTCCAACCTTGGATTAAGAGTGCAGCTTCAGTTGTCTTGTTGTATGTTGTTGTTTGGCGAGTTCTGGGAGCTGGTGCCCAGGTGATCTTGAAGATTGATTATTGTTAGTGTGCATCCTTGTTATTGTTTGATGACTGTCTACCATTTGCAACAGAACAAAAATCTTTAGCAGCTCAACACATTTTTTTTTATTCTTTATTTTTAATCTTTTTTCAAATACTTTTTACATGCTTTTCTTTTATTCTTGCACAATAATTTTATGGTAAGAGACCTAACAAAATATGTTTCTATTGTTTTACAGCAAAGTTGGTCTTTGAGAAGCAATCATCACCTTATGATTCCCAGATAGGACCTGCGGTAAGTGAATTGATGTCAATTTTAAATAAAGAATAACCCAGGTATACATCATTAAACTTTTTTACTCTCAAAGTTGTATCAGTGATAAAGAAGAATTCAGACTAAGTAACGTGTCCTTTAAAACAAAATAAATATGCAGAAAGTGCTATAAATGTGCCATAAAGGGACCTTAAACCCACAATTTTTCTATTGTGACAAAGATAGAACAAATAATTTAAAACAACTTAGCAATTTGCTTCTATTGTGTAATTTGTTTCCTTCTCTTGATATCCTTTGTTGAAAATCATATCCAGGTAGGCTCAGAAGCACCGGTACAGTACTGGAAGTTTGCTGCTGATTGGTGGCTTGTAATAGAAGTAAACTAGAAAGTTGTGTCATGAAATAAAAATGTTTGGTTTCATGTTCCTTTAACATATCAATTGGTTTAAAAACAACTTATTAAACCACATTAGCAAGTTTGAGAAGATGATACACACGACTGGAAGCTACTCATCAAAATGTTGTTGGTTAAATTATAGTTATTGGGAAAAAAAATAAATTAAAAACAGGCTTCAAATAATTTTCCATTGTTTATCTATAATATTCACAGTTAAAGGGATATGATTTTTTTTTTCCGGGCTCAGATAGAGAATGCAAATTTAATCAACTTTCTAATTTACTGCTATTATCAAATTTTCTTCTTTCTCTTGGAATCATTATTTGAAAAAGCGGGAATGGAAGCTTAGGAGCCGGCCCATTTTTGGTTCAGCACATTTAGCCACCTACTTTTCACAATTTTATATGCGAGTTAAAAAATAAATATGTTGTCATATACTCTGGTTTAGTTCATACATTTAAACAGGGAAATTCTACTTTATATGAAATATGTATATATTATATTAAAAAACACCTACAGTATTAAAAAGTGGTTACATTTACTCAATAACATTGTTATGCTTAAAGGGACAGTCTAGTCAAAATTAAACTTTCATGATTCAGATAGGACATGCAATTTTAAACAACTTTCCAATGTACTTTTATCATCAAATTTGCTTTGTTCTCTTGGTATTTGTTGTTGAAAGTTAAGCCTAGGGAGGCTCATTTGCTAATTTCTAAGTCCCTGAAGGCCACCTCTTATCTCAGTGCATTTTGACAGTTTTTGTTATAGCTAGACAGCGCTAGTTCATGTGTACCATATAAGTAACATTGTGCTCATTTCTTTGTGGTTATTAATGAGTTAGCACTGATTGGCTAAAATGCAAGTCTGTCCAAAGAACTGAAATAAGGGGGCAATCTGCAGAGGCTTAGATACAAGATAATCACAGAGGTAAAAAGTATATTAATATAACTGTGTTGGTTATGCAAAACTGGGGAATGGGTAATAAAGGGATTATCTATCTTTTTAAACCATAAACATTTTCAAGTAGATTGTTCCTTTAACATTTTTTCTTAGCTCACAAAGATGACTTTTGCTGCAGTCATGTTTACAACAAATTTGCTTTCATACTGTGTTTGGGAAACTTTGTTTGGAGCCTCCGTTAAATAACTTGATATCATTTGTTATGTTTTGTTTTCTGTTCAGCTGTCAATTTCTCAGTTAAGTACATCTCCCCGTTACCCAACTATAAGTCACTCAGCCAAAGGTCCATTGAAACAAATCCCAAGTCATCTTATGCCTTCCCCGATGGCCTATCAACTTTCTCATGCTGTAAGTATATCTTTTTTGATTTGTTGGTTTTATAGCCTAGAACAACAAGTTGTTTCCACTAACTCTGAAAGAACAGTAAAAGGTGTTTATTTACAGTAATGATGCACTTTAGAATGTTAGCAATGCGTTTAAATTAGTCTATTGGCGATTATCTATGATTTAATTTGTAATAAATGTTCTGATAGTTAAAGCGGAACTGTACTGTAAAAAATAGTTTCCCCTTAAAGGGACATGAAACCCACATTTTTTTTTTTTATTATTCAGATAGAGAATACAATTTTAACAAACTTTCCAATTTACTTCTGTTATCAAATCTGCTTAATTCACTTATTATTCCTTGTTGAAGAAATATCTAGATAGGTAGCGTGCACATTCTGGATATCTGCATAACAGGAAATAGTGCTGCCATCTAGTGCTTTAGCTGAGTTATAGCATTGTTGCAAAACTGCTGCTATATAGTACTCCAGACACGTGCATACTCCTGTCCAATAACTACATCACCTTCGTACAGCGAGCTGACCGGTGAGAGCGTTAACTTGCCTTATTTGCACCCCAACAGTTGGTGCCAACATCAAATGTGAGTGAATTTCTGCTATTTGCAATATCACTATTCCTTTCAAAACATGACTACGCTATGAAGCGCCCCTTCTCTTTCTTTTCATACAGACCATATCTTCATACCAAGGCTATCAAGTGGAACAGCCCTTAGTAAACAGTCCATTGTCCATTGGATTTCGTAACCAGAATTCGAAACACTTAGGGGCATATTTATCAAAGAGTCAACTATGTTGCATTCGCCGGCATCAATACGCTCTCCTAACATCTCCAAACATCGCCGCCGCAGATCTCAATACGCTTATTTATAAAAAAAAAGCCGTCAAAAACAAGCGCACCATGTACGTGACGATGAGCATCGGACTGTTGTTAACTAGCAGTCATCGATCTTGCATCTATTCGGCTTTTTCACAACTTTATTTATACCATTTCACTAAACGCCGCCACTATACTAAAATGTTTAACCCCTATCCCGCCACTCCCCGACATTGCCGCAACCTAAATAAAGTTATTAACCCCTATCGCTCTGCTGCTCCCCAACACCGCTGACACTAAATAAACTTATTAACCTCTGGCCTCCCACATCACCACCACTAACTAAACCTATTAACCCCTAAACCCGTCAGCCCCCCACATCGCAAAAAACTAAATTAAGCTATTAACCCCTAAACCTAACAACCCCTTAACTTTAAATTAAAATTACAACATCCCTATCTTCAAATAAATTAAAACTTACCTATAGAATTAAAATAAAATAATTTTAAATTATAATTAACCTACCCTAACTATTATACTACAATTAAATTAAACTACCAATTAAATAAACTAAATTACTTATTAAAAAAACTAACCCTACTAAAATGATTTAAATATACAATTAAACATTCTTACAAAGTCCTAAATTTTACACCTAATCTAATAGCCCTATCAAAATAAAAAAGCCCTCCTCCCCAAATAAAAAACCCTAGCCTACAATAAACTACCAATGGCCCTTAAAAGGGCTTTTTGTGGGGCATTGCCCCAAAGATAACAGCTCTTTTACCTGGCAAAAAAAAATACAAACACCCACCCAAAACAGTAAAACCCACCACACAACCAACCCCCCCAAATAAAAAAAAAACTATATAAAATAACCTAAGCTCCCCATTGCCCTTAAAATGGTATTTTGCTCTTTTACTGCCCAGACCCTAATCTAAAAATAAAACCCACCCAAAAAACCCTTAATAAACCTAACACTAACCCCCGACAATCCACTTACAGTTCTTAAAGTCCCACTTGAAGGATCTATCCAGCCGGCAAAGTTCTAATCCAGGCGGCAAAAAGTCTTCATCCAGGCAGCCTCTTCTATCTTTACCCAGCCAGCGCCGAGCGGGTCCATCCTGTAGACATCCGGCGCGGAGCATCCTCTTCTTGCGGTCGCCACCGTACACTGATTCTTCAATGCAAGTGACACAATCCAAGATGGCGTCCCTTGCATTCCTATTGGCTGAAAGATTTCAATCAGCCAATAGGAATTAGAGCTGCTAAAATCCTATTGGCTGTTCCAATCGGCCAATAGGATTGAGCTCTCATTCTATTGGCTGATTGGAACAGCCAATAGGATGAGAGGTAATTCAGTACTTATTGTGGATGGTTGTTTCAATTAGCAAATGCAGCCATTTTAATTGCAAAATACTACATATTTAGTGTAAACATGAATGTAATATTTTATTTTAATATGTTTTTGATGTGTTTTGTGAATTTTTTTTAACCCTTAAACTTTACTTCAGGTCTTAAGCTGCTCTAAATAGTCTAGCACACTTTTGGTTTTCACTCGAGCGCAAACGATAACTTTCACTTTGTAATATGCACGCTAATTGGTTGCACTAGAGCGATGCTGGCCGTGCTATAGATTGTCTGGTAAATAGGATTTACCATGGGCTCAAGTTGCGTGCAAATTATAGCTAGATCCAGCGATAATGTGTATTGCGACCCTACTTGTCATTATGTTTTATTCTTAGTATATAAATTAACAACTTTACATGCATGCACACAAACATTTTTATATTTTTTTTGTTCCAAAAAGATCCTTATTAAGAATGGTATTATATATATATATATATTATATATATATCCATACTATAATTGCGTTTGTAATGTCCGTCGCCATCGGGAGTTGCACACACATCCTCAATGGAATGTTGGCAGCGCGAGGCTGCATCCAGGTGGATTCCAAAAATGCCAGGGTGGTGCCACCCTGCCATTTTCGGAATCCACCGGGATGCAGCGAAGGCAAATGGAGCATTACAAAAAAAAAAACACCGCCTGCACGAATTATAGCAAATAAAAAAACAAAATGTGTTAAAACCTACACCGCAAACCCACACATCGCAAAATAGTAAAGTAATTAACCCCTTAATCCCTTAACCGTCAACCACCCATATCGCAATAAACCTAGTATTAACTCCTAAACCGCAAAACCCCACATCGCAATAAACCTAATTAGCCAATATAATTAGACAATATAATGAAAGTAATAAGAGAACTCTAGGCACACACAGAAAAAATCCCTTTTTAGTCTAACTCCCCTGCCCTGCCCACTCTCTTGAGCTATGAGGCTCCTTTGCATTCAGCATTGCTTGGTGAAATGTAACATTGCACAAGGACACTTCTGTGCAATCCTGCCCCCTGCTCTCTCACAGACAATTGCACAAGAGCAGGGACTGTCAAACACCTGAATGAGTGAATTCAAGAGAATAAGAAGCAGGAACTGTTTCTTAAATTTGTAGTTGCAAGCTTGCTCATATGAGCCTGTTTCAGAAGCTGCAAATGCAGTTTGATACATTTTCCCCATAGTATTATCTTCTAGAGTAATATGTGCTGGTTTACTATTAAGTGAATACTAGATAAACAGAGTCAGATTTACCTATGCTCAGAATAAGCAGAATGCAACCTAAGTTGCCAGCATATCAGCTCTCTTATTTCCCTGAGGGCAATAGCTACACCAGAAATTTCTAAGAGCTCATTTTGCAAGAAAACAAGTAAGTTGTTTGTTGTTTTTTTTTACACAATCCTTTTTTTTGTTTACTTTGATCTAACATATTTTTTTTTTACTAAATGAGCACTATTTAATATCCCTTTAGATATGTGTATCCTGCTTTTAAAGGTGTTTTAAAATAATTCCAAGGTTTACTTTTTCGATAAATAAATGTAAAATGTATAGTTTTTTATTATTAATACAGCTTTATTAATATAACCACCTGGTGCATTATGAGAATACTGTTGTTGCCGAACACACTAAACATTTTACCACTTGAATCTCAATTTTAACTGCCGAGGAGACTATTTCCAAAGATCATGTAAGGTGACTGCCAAAAGCATTTGGTTTAATTATAGATAACCCTCATGGATGAATGGAAGTGGAATGTCATTCCCTTAACTTAATGGAATTGTTTGTGGACACATTGAGGTACAGAATCTGCACTTTTCTATAAAGTTGGGACTCTTTTCTCTTAAAGAGACATACTACTCTTATTTTTTCTTTCATGATATAAATGATTCAGGGTTAGATTACAAGTGGAGCGGTATTTAATTCTCCAGCTCAAGTGTTAACTGTGCTAGAAGTAAGCTTTTTGCACTCGTCGGGTTGCGCTCGTTTTACAAGTTGAAAGTAAACTGTTTTCACTTGTGCGCTAATCCGACGTGTGAAAAGCCAAACTTAGAATATTTCCTGCACAATAACGTATTCCCCTATAGAAATGAATGGAGCAAAAAAAGTGTAAAAAAATCCTAACACCCTACTTGCATCCAAACCCGATCACATATTCTCAAGAGAACTAACCCAAAATGAAAATATGAATATTTCACATTGCAATGCTCTTCGCATAGAAGAATATGTTCTATTTATTCATAAATACATATTTCTATATATATCTGATGGTATTTTGGTACAATATATGTCTATACCTATATTACTATATATATATATATATATATATATAGTATCGGAAAAAAGCAGGCACTCTCCGTTTATATTCACAAACTTTTCTTTACTTTGTATCCAGTACATATATATACATACATACATGATCCCTACATGATTATATATAGGTAAGGATATATACAGCTATATATAGGAATATCTATTTATAAATACATAGAACATATTCCTCTATGTGCAGAACATTGGAATGTAAAATATTTTATTTACATTAAATTCATAGTTAAAACCTTTATGAAATATAAATATGCTTTTACATGTTTTCATCTTCTTAACTGCAAAGGACTCCAATGCATTTATATACACAAATGTTTCACTGTGTGGTCTGCGCTCCTCCCGCAATTCAGTGAAGTGAACGGAGCCCGGCACAATGGAGAGTGGGCGGGGGACACACCCCTGTATACATCTATCCAATCAGATAGGCAGCCTCTTCTTGCGTGACAGCCACACACGCCGAAAACAAACAGAATGCAGAAGTAGAGAAGGATATGATGCTGAAAGTGCTATAGAAAGCACTATACTCAAAAAGAGCAAATAATGTCGAGTTCCAGGCAGCAGAGTATAAAAGAAGAACTTTATTCCATATGTTAAAAAGGACAAAACCAGGATGTCCTGTACAGAGCCAGCAGTGACTCTAACAATCAGGCAAGTGAGCTGATCCCCATGCAGACATGTTTCGTGCACCAGGTGCACTTGATCACTGCTTACCTGGGGATCAGCTCAAACGCCTCTTAAAAGGCTGAGCTAGATCATGACATCACAATACTGTTATACCTGATTGGTTACCTATTTCCACAAGTAGAGCAAACAAATGTCACAACATTTAAAACATTTTGTAAGACATATATATTAGCTGAGAAAATGCCCTCATACATTAACATGTGAATATTTTCCAAAAAAACTATAAGAAACAAAATAAATTCTGTGAAATGTCTAAAAAATTCCACATTTAAAGTACTATTTTTAAACAGGACATATATATAGCGTGAAGAAACATTGTAGTGACACACAGCTTCCATATAATGCATATTCAAACAATATATGAGTACCTCCTTCAAAAGACAGACCACTTTCTGATATATATATTAACATTCAGTGGCAATACTATTAGCAGAAAAAAGGCCTAAATTAATATTTTAAACTCAAGTAAAAACATCCAGATCACGTCTGACGTTTAATCCATCTGGTTCACTAGTCTGTAATTTAAACATCCAAAAAATCTCCTTTTTATTTAGCAATGCTTCCCTATTGCCACCTCTCTTCCATGTTGTGATGTGGTCAATTGCCTGTATCTTTAGAGAAGAGACATCTGAATTGTGTTTTGTTTTGAAATGTCTTGATACTGGTGTATCACTATCTTCGTCCTCAATAGATCTAAGATGTTGCAAAAACCTATCTTTTAAGGAACGTTTAGTTTTCCCTGTATATTGAATTTTGCAGAGATCACAAGTCAGAAGATAGACGACATGTGTTGTTGCACAATTAATAAAAAATCTAATGTCATATTCAGTATGGGTTACGTTAGAAACAAATTTATCCCCCTCACATATGAAACCACATGTTTTGCAAACGGGACGTCTACATTTGAAGCATCCCTTTTTCTGTTTTAACCAACATTTGCTCTTTTTAGGTTTCACATCTGAGGGTGACAAATGGTTGCCCAAAGTTTTTGCTCTCCTAGGGATGAATTCACACCCTGAGTCCAGAATTTCTTTGATAATTGGATCAGAATACAAAATTGGAAGAGATTCTTCAATTATATTACATATTTTAGTGTATTCTGCACTATATGTAGTAATGAACTTGATCTTACTCAAATCATCCTTATTGTCTCTGTGTTTTTTTGATTTATATTGAAGTAACTGTTCTCTGGGAACTTGATCCACATCTTCTTTTGCTGTTATAAGGATACTATCACGATACCCTCTCTGTTTAAATCTAGCTGTGGCCTCACTAGCCTGACGCTGATATTCACTTTCATTGGAACAATTCCTTTTGATGCGGATATATTCCCCTTTCGGTATACCCCTCAAAACATGTCGTGGGTGACAAGATTCAAACTGTAGCAGGGTGTTTCCCGCCGTTTCCTTCCTGTACATTTTAGTCTGTATAGGGGTTCCGATTTCCCCACCCTGGACTGTGAGGTCGAGAAAGTTCACACTGTGTTGACTGTGTGTTCCCGTGAATTCAATACCTTGCTGGTTACAATTGAGATATTGACAGAAATAATCTGCCCTTGTGGCATCACAGTCCAGGATGAAGAACAGATCATCAATATAACGATAATATTGAATTATTTCTCCTTTGAATGTGTTGCTATCTCCAAAGACGTGGGACAGTTCCCACCACCCCATAAAGAGGTTGGCATAGGATGGGGCAAATTTTGCCCCCATCGCTGTCCCACGTCTTTGGAGGTAGTACTCTGTCTGAAACATGAAATAGTTATGCGACAACAGATATTCTATTGCTCTTATCAGAAATATCTTGGTGGCCTCTTCAAAGTCACACATAGTGTTGATAAAAAATTCTATAGCTTGAAGGCCTTTGTTATGCTCAATAGATGTATACAATGAAGTAACATCCACAACCATAAGTCTATAGTTGGTTTCCCATTTAACTTTAGAGATTTTATTTATAAAAGATGTCGTATCTTGAATATAGCTAGGCAGTTGGCATACCAACGGCTGCAAAAATGTATCAACAAGTTCTGAGAGAGCCTCATTTAGAGACCCTATCCCCGCTATAATAGGTCTTCCAGGCGGGGACAGGGGATCCTTATGAAGCTTGGGCAACTGATGAAAAATTGGTGTCACCGGATGTGACACTATCAATTTTTCCTCAGTAGATTGTGTGATAATGTTGTTTTTACGTGCATAACTAATGATATCCACAATCTCTTTTTGAAATTTACTGGTCGGATTTTCCTTGAGTTTTGTGTATACATCCCTCTGGTTAAGCTGTCTTTTAGCCTCTGTAATGTAGTCAGTTCTGTTAAGAACGACTACATTACCTCCCTTGTCTGACTGTCTGATTATGATATTATCATTTTCAGATAGTTCTTTCAGAGCCATTTTTTCTTTGTATGTCAAATTAGTTTGCTTTTTATTTTTATTTTTGTCTGTCACTGATTTCTCTAAGTTACGTAACTTAAATTCCACTGTCTTTTGAAAAACATCAATTACCTTAGAACGTGTCTTGAATGGATAAAAGGTACTTTTATTCTTGATGTGTTTTGTTGAGACATTGCTTTCTTGAAGGCACTCACTCTTATCTACTTCACCCTCATTTAGCAATTGGTCTAGATCCCTCAGTGTGTTCAATTCGGAAAAGTTTAGATTAGACATTAATGCAACATCATTGGTTTCTTCTGCTCTTTCTATGCTAATATCAGGTTCATTTTGTGCCTCCTCATCCTTTTTGAAAAAATGTTTTTTCAAAGTTATTTTTCTTGCAAACCTATTAATATCTAGGATTGTCTCAAAGATGTTAAAGTGATGAGAAGGCACAAAATTTAGACCTTTCGAGAGCAGATCAACCTGTGCAGAAGTCAAGGGTACAGAAGATAAATTGACCACATTCTTATCCCTTAGGCATATTTCTTCGCTCCCCTTTGTGATCTTGTTTTGATTGTTTTTTTGTTCTTCTGTACCTCCTTTATTTCTTCTGCAACCACCCCGACTACCTCTGTGTGTTTTTTTTCTCACTTCTTGCGTGGCCAGAGCCTGCCCGTTTTTTGACTGTGAAGTAGGATTTTCACTGTAATATACTGCATCATTCTCTTGAAAGACTACTGCAGTTTCACCTACATCAGGGTAATCACCATCTGATGAGTCACACTCATACTCGGTGTCTGAAAATGTTACACTTTGCCCTTCTTATTCCCTTTCCAGTTACTTTGTTTGTTTTTATTTTTTAAATTTCTTTTATACCCTTTTTTAGAATTGTCCTCCTGAGTCCATCTATAGACCTGGTTAGAATCATAGTCTCTTTTATCCCTAGTCATCTTTCTTGACTTGAATTGCCATAATTCCCTTTTAAATGTGTTCATTTTGATTTCAAATTGTCTGTCATATTTCTTAAAATCAGGATCATACTGATGTTTTTTTAGTAGGGTCTGGGTATCCCTAATCTCTGTCATAAGTGTAGTTCTTTGTTTCCTTTTATGCACTAACAGTAAATCTATTAGTGCAAAGGAACAAGTGTCCAGAATTGAGTTCCACTTTTCTATGAAATCCAAATCTGTTACTGTAAATGAGGGAAATTTCCTAATACGCAAGCCTCTGGGAATGCGGTTATCTTGTTTGTATAATAAAAATGATTTGATATCAAGATCTAATTTAATGTCCTTACGTCTAAGTGCATCCATATCAAAGAACAAGCTGTCTAATGTGTGTATGATTTCATTAAAGTTCTCATTAACATCATCCTTAAATTCACTTAATACATATGCTTCTTCCATTTTGCCTGAAATATAAGTTTTTATTCCTATCTACACCTCAATCAATGTCTGTATATTGTTATAAAAAAAGCAGTGATCAAGTGCACCTGGTGCACGAAACATGTCTGCATGGGGATCAGCTCACTTGCCTGATTGTTAGAGTCACTGCTGGCTCTGTACAGGACATCCTGGTTTTGTCCTTTTTAACATATGGAATAAAGTTCTTCTTTTATACTCTGCTGCCTGGAACTCGACATTATTTGCTCTTTTTGAGTATAGTGCTTTCTATAGCACTTTCAGCATCATATCCTTTTCTACTTGAGCGCCTTCTCTACTTCTGCAATGCATTTATATATGTACTGTATGTCTTAAAATGTGTACATATGTATTTGTGTTTATGTGTGTATATATGTCCGTAAATACATACATACAACTGGCCTCCCTCTCTCCCTTTCAATCCATACTAAATGCATCTGCCAGGCTAATCCACCTCTCCCGAGGCTCTGTTTCTGCTGCACCTCTCTGTGAGTCAATTCTCTGGCTCCCCATTCACAGCAGAGTTAAATTCAAAATTCTCACCCTGACCTACAAAGCCCTCACCAATGCTGCCCCACCCTACCTGTCCTCACTCATCAACAAATATACTCCAGCCTGGCCCTAAGATCCGACAATGACCTGCTGCTTGCGTCCTCTACTATCACCTCCTCCCATGCTAGACTACAGGACTTCTCTTGTGTGGCACCAACCCTCTGGAACGCACTTCCTTGAGCTGTCAGACTTTCCCCTAACCTGTCCTTTTTTTAAACGCTCCCTAAAGACCTTTTTGTTCAGGGAAGCTTATCACCCGACTCAGTAACAAATTAACTTCACTTACCTAACAGCTGCCCTCATCTATCTCCTCACTAATATCATTCTCACCTCTGCAGTCCCCACCTCCTGTTTCTCATCCTCCTACCCATCTAGATTGTAAGTTCCCACTGGGATAGGGCCCTCGATTCCCCCTGTATTTGTCTGCAAAATTTTGTCTTTTATTGTATTGTTTCTCCGTTGCACTTTTATCTTTGTACCCATGGGCAGCGCTGGGGAATCTGTTGGCGCTTTATAAATAAATAATAATAATAACATACACATATAAATACATAAATACACATGAACACACATATAAACATATACTGTATACACATACATATACGTATATATGTATGTATGTATCCCTATGTTAAAACCCTTTGCATTTTTATTTTTAATATTTTTTTTATTACAGGTTGTTATTATGAGTGTAACTGTATTTCTCCAACATTGGTGTGTCCGGTCCACGGCGTCATCCTTACTTGTGGGAATATCTCCTCCCCAACAGGAAATGGCAAAGAGTCCCAGCAAAGCTGTCCACACAGTCCCTCCTAGGCTCCGCCCACCCCAGTCATTCTCTTTGCCGTTGCACAGGCAACATCTCCACGGAGATGGTTAAGAGTATGTGGTGTTTAGTTGTAGTTTTTTAATTCTACTATCAAGAGTTTGTTATTTTAAAATAGTGCTGGTATGTACTATTTACTCTGAAACAGAAAAAGATGAAGAGTTCTGTTTGTGAGAGGAAGATGATTTTAGCAGACAGTAACTAAAATCGTTTGCTGTTTCCACATAGGACTGTTGAGATGAAGTAACTTCAGTTGGGGGAAACAGTTAGCAGACTTTTCTGCTTAAGGTATGACTAGCCATATTTCTAACAAGACTGTGTAATGCTGGAAGGCTGTCATTTCCCCTCAGCCATCGGTAAGCCATTTTCTTAGTCTCAAACAGAATAAAGGGCTTAATATGGGCTATAAAACTGGTAGACACTTTTATGGGCAAAATCAATTGCTTTATTTGGGCATTTTATACATGTTTATGCTTGTAATTCACACTTATAAGCTTGGGGAACGTTTTTTAACGTCAGGCACTGTGTTAGACACCTTTCCAGTCAGGAAGGGCCTTCCCAGTTGTAGGCTGAGCCTCATTTTCGCGCCATTAATGCACAGTTACTTTTGAGAGCAAGACATGCAGATGCATGTGTGAGGATCTGAAAGTAGTTGGAAAAGTTCCTAGAAGGCTTCATCTGGTATCGTATTCCCCTCTGGGTTTGGTAAAGTCGCAGCAAAGGCTGTAGCTGGGACTGTAGAGGGGTTAAAACTGTAACCAGCTCCAGTTTCTTTATTTTAAGGGTTAAAATTGGTGTGCAATACTTTGAATGCTTTAAGACACTGTGGTGAAAATTTGGTACATTTTGAACAATTCCTTCATACTTTTTCACATATTCAGTAATAAAGTGTGCACTGTTTAAAATTTAAAGAGACAGTAACGGTTTTGTTTTAAAACGGTTCTTGTACTTTTTTGACAAGTTTAAGCCTGTTTAACATGTCTGCACCTTCAGATAAGCTATGTTCTATATGTTTGAAGATCAATGTGTGTCCCCCTTCAAAATTGTGTGATAATTGTGCCATAGCGTCCAAACAAAGTAAGGACAGTATTGCCACAGATAGTAAAGTTGCCCAAGATGATTAATCAGATGAAGGGAGTAGACATAGTTCTACATCATCTCCTTCTGTGTCTACACCAGTTTTGCCCACGCAGGAGGCCCCTAGTACTTCTAGCGCGCCAATGCTTATTACTATGCAACAATTAACGGCAGTAATGGATAACTCCATAGCAAATATTTTATCCAAAATGCCTGCATATCAGAGAAAGCGTGATTGCTCTGTTTTAAACACTGTAGAGCAGGAGGGCGCTGATGATAATTGCTCTGTCATACCCTCACACCAATCTGAAGGGGTCATGAGGGAGGTTTTGTCGGATGGGGAAATTTCAGATTCATGTAAAATTTCTCAACAAGCAGAACCTGATGTTGTGACATTTAAATTTAAATTAGAGCATCTCCGCGCACTGCTTAAGGAGGTGTTATCTACTCTGGATGATTGTGACAACCTGGTCATTCCAGAAAAATTATGCAAGATGGACAAGTTCCTAGAGGTTCCGGTGCACCCTGACGCTTTTCCTATACCCAAGCGGGTGGCGGATATAGGGAATAAGGAGTGGGAGAAGCCCGGCATACCTTTTGTCCCCCCTCCTATATTTAAGAAATGATTTCCTATGGTCGACCCCAGAAAGGACTTATGGCAGACAGTCCCTAAGGTCGAGGAGGCAGTTTCTACTTTAAACAAGCGCACTACTATTCCTATCGAGGATAATTGTGCTTTCAAAGATCCTATGGATAAAAAATTGGAGGGTTTGCTTAAAAAGATTTTTGTACAGCAAGGTTACCTCCTGCAACCCATTTCGTGCATTGTTCCTGTCACTACAGCAGCGTGGTTCTGGTTCGAGGAACTAGAAAAGTCGCTCAGTAGAGAGACTCCGTATGAGGAGGTTATGGACAGAGTTCACGCACTCAAGTTGGCTAATTCTTTTATTTTAGATGCCACTTTGCAACTAGCTAGATTAGCGGCGAAAAATTCAGGGTTTGCAATTGTGGCGCACAGAGCGCTTTGGCTAAAGTCTTGGTCAGCGGATGTATCTTCCAAGACAAAATTACTTAATATCCCCTTCAAGGGTAAGACTCTCTTTGGGCCAGAATTGAAAGAGATTATTTCAGACATCACTGGGAGAAAGGGCCATGCCCTCCCACAAGATAGGCCTTTCAAAGCCAAGAATAAGTCTAATTTTCGTTCCTTTCGCAATTTCAGGAACGGACCGGCCTCTAACTCTGCATCCTCTAAACAAGAGGTTAATGCCTCTCAAACCAAACCATCCTGGAAACCGATGCAAGGCTGGAACAAGGGTAAGCAGGCCAAGAAGCCTGCTGCTGCTAACAAAACAGCATGAAGGAGTAGCCCCCGATCCGGGACCGGATCTAGTAGGGGGCAGACTCTCTCTCTTTGCTCAGGCTTGGGCAAGAGATGTTCAGGATTCCTGGACACTAGAAATAGTTTCTCAGGGTTATCTTCTGGAATTCAAGGAACTACCCCCAAGGGGAAGGTTCCACATGTCTCACTTATCCTCAAACCAAATAAAGAGACAGGCATTCTTACATTGTGTAGAAGACCTGTTAAAGATGGGAGTGATACACCCAGTTCCAACGGCGGAACAAGGAATGGGATTTTACTCAAATCTGTTTGTAGTTCCCAAAAAAGAGGGAACTTTCAGACCAATTCTGGATTTAAAGATCCTAAACAAATTTCTCAGAGTACCAAGGTTCGCCTTTCTGTTAAAACATTACCAGTTTGTGGCCCTCCCATTCGGGTTAGCCACTGCTCCAAGGATTTTCACAAAGGTACTCGGATCCCTTCTAGCGGTTCCAAGACCAAGGGGCATTGCAGTAGTACCGTACTTGGACGACATTCTAATACAAGCGTTGTCTCTTTCAAAGGCAAAGGCTCACACAGACATCGTTCTGGCCTTTCTCAGATCTCACGGATGGAAGGTGAACATAGAAAAAAGTTCCCTGTCTCCGTCGACAAGAGTTCCCTTCTTGGGAACAATAATAGATTCCTTAGAAATGAGGATTTTCCTGACAGAAGTCAGAAAGTCAAAACTTCTAAACGCTTGTCAAGTTCTTCATTCTATTCCTCGTCCTTCCGTAGCTCAGTGCATGGAAGTAGTAGGATTGATGGTTGCAGCAATGGACATAGTTCCTTTTGCGCGAATTCATCTAAGACCATTACAACTGTGCATGCTGAAACAGTGGAATGGGGACTATACAGACTTGTCTCCAGTGATTCAAGTAGATCAGAAGACCAGAGACTCACTCCGTTGGTGGCTAACCCTGGACCACCTGTCCCAGGGAATGAGCTTCCGCAGACCAGAGTGGGTCATCGTCACGACCGACGCCAGTCTAGTGGGCTGGGGCGCGGTCTGGAAATCCCTGAAGGCTCAGGGACTATGGTCTCGGGAAGAGTCTCTTCTCCCGATAAACATTCTGGAACTGAGAGCGATATTCAATGCTCTCAGGGCTTGGCCTCAACTAGCAAAAGCCAGATTCATAAGATTCCAATCAGACAACATGACGACTGTTGCTTATATCAATCATCAGGGGGGAACAAGGAGTTCCCTGGCGATGAAAGAAGTGACCAGAATAATAAAATGGGCAGAGGATCACTCCTGCCACCTATCTGCGATCCACATCCCAGGTGTGGAAAACTGGGAGGCGGATTATCTGAGTTGTCAGACATTCCATCCGGGGGAGTGGGAACTCCACCCAGAGATCTTTGCCCAGTTGACTCAATTATGGGGCATTCCAGATATGGATCTGATGGCGTCTCGTCAGAACTTCAAGGTTCCTTTCTACGGGTCCAGATCCAGGGATCCCAAGGCGACTTTAGTGGATGCACTAGTAGCGCCTTGGACCTTCAACCTAGCCTATGTGTTTCCACCGTTTCCTCTCATTCCCAGGCTGGTAGCCAGGATCAAGCAGGAGAGGGCCTCGGTGATCTTGATAGCTCCTGCGTGGCCACGCAGGACTTGGTATGCAGACCTGGTGAATATGTCATCGGCTACACCATGGAAGCTACCTTTGAGACAGGATCTTCTAGTACAAGGTCCATTCGAACATCCAAATCTAGTTTCCCTCCAGCTGACGGCTTGGAAATTGAACGCTTAATTCTATCAAAGCGTGGGTTTTCAGATTCTGTGATACATTCTCTAGTTCAAGTCAGAAAATCGGTAACTAGAAAAATTTACCATAAAATATGGAAAAGATATATCTGCTGGTGTGAATCCAAGGGATTCTTATGGAATAAGATCAAAATCCCTAAGATCCTTTCCTTTCTACAAGAGGGTTTGGATAAAGGATTATCAGCGAGTTCTCTAAAGGGACAGATTTCTGCTTTATCTGTCTTATTACACAAACGACTGGCAGCTGTGCCAGATGTTCAAGCATTTGTTCAGGCTCTGGTTAGGATCAAGCCTGTTTACAGACCTTTGACTCCTCCCTGGAGTTTAAATCTAGTTCTTTCAGTTCTTCAAGGGGTTCCGTTTGAACCTCTACATTCCATAGATATTAAGTTGTTATCTTGGAAAGTTTTGTTTTTGGTTGCTATTTCTTCTGCTAGAAGAGTTTCTGAGTTATCCGCTCTGCAGTGTTCTCCGCCCTATCTGGTGTTCCATGCAGATAAGGTTGTTTTGCGTAGTAAGCCTGGTTTTCTTCCAAAGGTTGTTTCTAACAAAAATATTAACCAGGAGATAGTTGTTCCTTCTTTGTGTCCGAAAACAGTTTCAAAGAAGGATCGTTTTTTACACAATTTAGATGTAGTCCGTGCTCTAAAATTCTATTTAGAAGCTACAAAAGAGTTCAGACAAACTTCTTCTCTGTTTGTCGTCTATTCTGGTAAAAGGAGAGGTCAAAAAGCGACTTCTACCTCTCTTTCTTTTTGGCTTAAAAGCATCATCCGATTGGCTTACGAGACTGCTGGACGGCAACCTCCAGAAAGAATCACAGCTCACTCCACTAGGGCTGTGGCTTCCACATGGGCCTTCAAGAACGAGGCTTCTGTTGATCAAATATGTAAGGCAGCGACTTGGTCTTCACTGCACACTTTTGCCAAATTTTACAAATTTGATACTTTTGCTTCTTCAGAGGCTATTTTTGGGAGAAAGGTTTTGCAAGCCGTGGTGCCTTCTGTTTAGGTAACCTGATTTGCTCCCTCCCTTCATCCGTGTCCAAAAGCTTTGGTATTGGTTCCCACAAGTAAGGATGACGCCGTGGACCGGACACACCAATGTTGGAGAAAACAGAATTTATGCTTACCTGATAAATTACTTTCTCCAACGATGTGTCCGGTCCACGGCCCGTCCTGGTTTTTTAATCAGGTTTGATGAATTATTTTCTCTAACTACAGTCACCACGGCACCCTATAGTTTCTCCTGTTTTTTTCCTACTGTCCGTCGGTCGAATGACTGGGGTGGGCGGAGCCTAGGAGGGACTGTGTGGACAGCTTTGCTGGGACTCTTTGCCATTTCCTGTTGGGGAGGAGATATTCCCACAAGTAAGGATGACGCCGTGGACCGGACACACCGTTGGAGAAAGTAATTTATCAGGTAAGCATAAATTCTGGTTTTCCTTGCAAAGTGTTGCACTACTTTTTGAGTGCAATATGGCCCAAAATGAGCGCTACATAATTTAGCACAAGAAATTATTGTTCCCTCTAAGGTGAAACAGTGATTTATCTTGCTAAATAAGTAGATCTCATTTTTGTGCCACCTCGTGCTATATAAGCAGTACTCAATGTAGGCCTCTTGCGGTCCCATGTAGACTGTAATGTTCCAGCAGAGAATGTGAGACTATGAATATTATTGTATAGGTCAGCAGTTAGTTTGGTCATTGAGTTTTCTGTGGTGTATTGGAATGTCTGACTGCTTGTTAGCTGCATTACTCTGTGCATGCTGTATTTTTATTAGAGTGCTGCTGTTGCTTTACATAAATAAAAATAATTTCTGCTCACAGCTGATAATATACCAATAGACAGTGCTGTAAGAAAAGTCTGTAACACTTTGAGACACAGTGGGAGAGGTTGTGTATGTGTGTGTGAGAGTGTGATTGAGTTTGTGTGTGTGAGAGTAAGTGGTGTATGTGTGTGTATGTACATATGTATGGAATTGTGTGTGTGAGCGTGTGTGAGAGTTTGTGTGTGTGAGAGAGAGAGAATGGTGTATGTGTGAGTCTTTGTGAAAGTGTAATTGTGCGTATGTCTGTGTGTGTGTAAGTGTGTGACTGTGTGTTAGAGTGTGTGTGTGTTTGTGAGAGAGTGTGAGTGTGATAAGAGATAAACACCCTATTACGTCCTCCGTACTATAGTACTAACTTAGCTAAATAAGACAAAACAACTTTGTTGGGAGAAGGACCGGTCACGGTCACGTTTATTAAATAAACGATTAACTTGTGGCTTTATTATTAGGCACTCTTACACATATAATTAGTCAAACTTGAAATCAAGTTCGTCATAACTGGTGGCGGCATCTAACCCTAACCTAACCCCTACCAGCAGACAGACAAGGCCCCTTCCGGTGTTTGCAGCGTGACACCCAACTGTTCAGGCCCAACGGCACAGAGAGAGAGCTGTGATGTGTAGAGATCTTTGGTCTGCATCTGCAAGGAAGAGGACCCCTAGGCCGGCACCTAGTGGGTGTATCCCCTCCCTTTTGCTAGACCATCACCCTTCTCTCCCCGTGCCCGCTCCCCAGGGCCTTGCCTGCCCACCAGCTAGGGAATATCCTACCACCCTTGTAAGGCAACCCCCTACAGGCGAATTGTGCAACCCTCCTGAAAGGGGTTGGAAGGCTATATTAACCACCCAGGCTTACCAAGGCTAGCTCAATTAAACCTACCCCAGCCGGGCTAATCTCACCCTCCTTCTGCCGCATCATTGCCATCCCCATCTTCTTCTCTGGGACGGGTGGGCGGGGTAACTTTCTCCTTGAAGTCTGGAACAGGAAGAGGCCGGCCTGGTATCACTGCTGCAGGACCCTATAAAGGTAAGCACAAACACCCGCCTCCACACCTGCAACAACACAACCTAGCACACTCCAAACTTCAAGTTGGTTATCTCTTAATGTTGCTACAGGCCCACTAGAGGGCCCTCCACTATCATTGTGTGTGTGTAAATCTGTGGTTTTGTGTGACTGTGTGTGTGCGTGTGTGAGAGAGAGAAAGCGGTATGTGTGTGTGTGTGTGTGTTTGTGAGAGTGTGATTGTGTCTGTTTGTGTTTTTGTGTGAGAGAGAGAGAGAGAGAGAGAGAGAGAGAGAGGTATGTGTGTGTGTTTGTGAGAGTGATTGTGTGTGTTTGTGTTTGTGAGAGTGTGTGTGTGTTTGTGTTTTTGTGTGAGAGTGTGTGACAGTGTGTGTGTGTGAGAGAGAGAGAGAGAGAGGTATGTGTGTGTGTTTGTGAGTGTGAGAGAGAGAGAGAGAGGTATGTGTGTGTGTTTGTGAGAGTGTGATTGTGTGTGTTTATGTTTTTGTGTTAGAGTGTGTAACTGTGTGTGTGAGGGAGAGAGAGAGAGAGGTATGTGTGTGTGTGTGTTTGTGAGAGTGATTGTGTGTGTTTGTGAGAATGTGTGTGAGAGAGAGAGGGAGAGAGAGGTATGTGTGTGTGTTTGTGAGAGTGTGTGTGGTTGTGAATGTGTATATGTATTAAAGGGACACTGTACCCAAATTTTTTCTTTCGTGATTCAGGTAGAGCATGACATTTTAAACAACTTTCTTATTTACTCCTATTATCAAATTTTCTTCATTCTCTTGGTATCTTTATTTGAAATGCAAGAAAGTAAGTTTAGATGCCGGCCCATTTTTGGTGATCAACCTGGGTTGTTCTTGCTGATTGGTGGATAAACTCATCCACCAATAAAAAAGTGCTGTCCAGAATTCTGAATAAAAAAAATAGCTTAGATGTCTTCTTTTTAAAATAAAGATAGCAAGAGAACGAAGAAAAATTGATAATAAGAATAAATTAGAAAGTGGCTTAAATTTGCATGCTCTATCTGAATCATGAAAGAAAAAATTGGGGTTCAGTGTCCCTTTAAGTTTCTAACACAGTACAACAAAAATAATAGAAATTGTTTATCAAACATCAACACTTAAATGTTGAAACCAGTAGTACAAATGATACAAAAGAGAAATTTGCTCACAAGATGTTATGGTCAGCAATAAAATGATCAAGTAACTTATCAATAGAAAAACTAACAAGAGGATCGTCAACCTGAACAACTAGTACAACAATTGGAACTATACTAATCTATATAAATATGCAAATGTTAAGATATTAATTAAAGGGCCATAATAGTAGAAAAAATACATGCTTCCCTTTAAAGGGGTTAAACACACAGTAGAAGTACTATTTGGGACCTGCAGCGCACAGCAGTGTTCTGTGGGTCCCGAGAGGAAACGGCCGCCTATCCAATCAGCAACGCTAGTAGCATTTTCCACTAATATGAGTTTATGCCCCTGTAAATGGTATTTTAGTATTTTATTTTTGCATATTTCTGCTATTTAAAGGTCTCACAAAGGAACATTCTGAATAAGGAAACTGATACAGCATATACTAATTTGAGTCCACAATCATGTCAGACTTATTTACCTCATAAAATGTATTGAAATGTAGACAGCAGATGATAAATGCCTTTCAAAAGATCAACATGTAGAAATTATAGTAAACAAAGTTTATTTTTTACAGCACGTTCTGCTAGATTCTCTGCAGATATACTTCAGATAGAATGTGAACTAATTAGTGCCAATTTGTACATGGCTAAGTGGCTTATTTGTGATTTGTGAAGAGACTGCTGCTTAAAAAAAAAATCTAAATTACAATTAGATTCCATAAAACATCATTGTCACTAACATCAAAAACTAGATATTTTTTAATATGTATTTAACCCCTGCAAAGCAGTTAAACACATAGTTAAAGGTACACCAACACACTTTTTTTTTCTTTTTTCCTTAAAGGGACAGTCTAGGCCAAAATAAACTTTCATGATTCAGATAGAGCATGTCATTTTAAACAATTTTCCAATTTACTTTTATCACCAATTTTGCTTTGTTCTCTTGGCATTCTTAGTTGAAAGCTTAACCTAGGAGGTTCATATGCTAATTTCTTAGACCTTGAAGATTGCATTTTAACAGTTTTTCACCACTAGAGGGTGTTAGTTCACGTATTTCATATAGATAACACTGTGCTCGTGCACGTGAAGTTATCTGGGAGCAGGCACTAATTGGCTAGACTGCAAGTCTGTCAAAAGAACTGAAAAAAGGGGCAGTTTGCAGAGGCTTAGATACAAGATAATCACAGAGGTTAAAAGTATATTATTATAACTGTGTTGGTTATGCAAAACTGGAGAATGGGTAATAAAGGGATTATCTATCTTTAAAACAATAACAATTGTGGTGTAGACTGTCCCTTTAATTTTCTTAGTATCCCTTTTTGAAGGAGCATCAATGCTCTACTGGAAACTAGCTGAAAATATAGAGTGAACCAAATGACAAAAATCACATATGGGCAGCCACCTATCAGCAGCTAGCTCCCAGTACTGCATCAACGCTCCTGAGCCTACCTAGGTTTGTGTTTCAACAAAGAATACCATGAGAACGAAACAGATTATATTACAGAAATAAAATGAAAAGTTGTTTAAAATTGTATATTAAAGGGGAAATTAAACAATTTTGTAGGAATTGTGTTTTCTCAACTCCAGTCCTCAGGACCCTTAACAGGCCAGATATTCATTATATCTTAAGGGGATAGTAAAGTCCAAATTAAACTTTCATTATTTAGATAGGGCATGTCATTTCAAACAACATTCTAATTTACTTCTATCATCAAATTTGCTTTGTTCTCTTGTCATTCTTAGTTGAAAGCTAAACCTAGGTAGGCTCATATGCAAATTTCTAATCTAAGCCCTTGAAGGCTGCCTCTCATCTAAATGCATTTGACTGTTTTTCACAGCTAGAGGGCGTTAGTTCATTTAAAAAAAAATATAGATAACATTGTGCACATGCACTTGCAGTTATTTAAGAGTCAGCACTAATTGCCTGAAATGCAAGTCTGCCAAAAGAACTGAGATAAGGAGACAGTCTGCAGAGGCTTAGATACAAGGTAATAACAGAGGTAAAAAGTATATTAATATAACAGTGTTGGTTATGCAAAACTGGGGAATGGTAAATAAAGGGATTATCTATCTTTTTAAACAATAACATTTTTGGTGTTTACTATCCCTTTAACTAGAGCACAGGTGAAATAATCAGCCGATCAGTAACCATGGTTACTAACCTGCTCTCACCCTCCAGATGATTATTTCACCTGCACTCTAGTTAAGATATAATTAAAGGAACACTGAACCCAAATTATTTCTTTTGTGATTCCGATAGAGCATAACATTTTAAGCAATTTTCTCATTTACTCCTGTTATCAAATGTTCTTCATTCTCTTGGTATCTTTATTTGAAATGCAAGAATCTAAGTTTAGATGCCGGACCATTTTTGGTGAACAACCTGGGTTGTTCTTGCTGATTGGTGGATGTCCAGAGTGCTGAACCCAAAAAAAAAAAAGCTTAGATGCCTTCTTTTTCAAATAAAGATAGCAAGAGAATGAAGAAAAATTGATAATAGGAGTAAATTAGAAAGTTGCTTGAAATTGTTGCTCTATCTGAATCACAAAACAAAAAAATGGCTTCAGTGTCCCTTTAAACTCTGGCCTGTTAAGGGTCCTGAGGAATGGAATTGAGAAACACTGCCCTAGAGAGATCAAAAAGCAAAATCTGTAACCTCAGTTTTCGAATGCTGCAAATTGCCTAAACCAACCATTTGATTTACAGCATTTACACAGCTTTTTGACCTATTAGGGAGTGTGGGAAGAGTGCAATGTTTACACAGAAGCAGTAGGTGTTTAATGACCTTTTAACGTTGTCCATTACCACACTTGACGACACTACAAGTAAGCCAATCAGAATCAACATTCTAACATATCCACCAATCACCAGTCGTTCCCTACTCAGAAACTGCATATAGTGAGTACAGCTTTATGTATCAAACTCCTTTCCAGTAACCAAGCATATCGACAGGCAATTTTTTTCTAGGCCTCCCCTGCGAGCTAGATTTATAGGGCGGCTTCTTATAATAGAGGTTGCACCAAGAGGAAGCTCTAGAATTTGAGGCCTTAGGCAAAGCAAAAGTATCAGGCCCCTCCTAATACAAGGAACAAAACATGATAGCAATATACCGATAAATTGATTTTTATGCATTAATTCTTTTTAAATGGACATGAAAGTGCAAAAAGAAATTATTTTAATGTTTTAAAGCATTTTATTAAACATAATTACTTTATGTTTCTGTGGTTTAAAGGGACATACAAGTGCAAAGAAAAGAAAATGCTGTAATATGTTCCTCTACAAAGGAATTAAATACATAGTTAAAGTCAGCTACAGAGCACCTATGCACTTCTGGGACACCTGACTGAACACATCTGGTGAACCAATAACACAAGGCAATTCTGTATAGCCACCAGTCAGCAGCTAGCTTTCCAGTAGGGCATTATTACTGAGCTTTTAAACAAAGGATACCAAGTCAATTTCATAATAGAAGTGAACTAAACAAGTCATTTAAAAAAACATGCTCTCATGTCCCTATCACATCTGAGCTCTCTTTACTGCTAATCCTTCCTTTTTACTACTGTGGGTCCTCGCATTGTGGGGTCTGCAGGGCTAGGATTTCCTCCACTGCATAGATTTTTTTTTTAATTAAATAATATGAAAAATAAGATAATTTTATTTCCATTGTGACTATAATGGGAAACACTTTTTTTAAAAAAAAAATAAAAAACTTTATTTATACAAAAAACTTGAAGCATCAACACATCAAGAACTTGTCATATTTTACACCGCTTGATCACAAAGCAGTAGATATTCTATCAATAATATTCAATAAATAGCAATCGAGATTTTAAACATCAGCAAAGGAAAATTAGCCTGAAGCGCTTGATTTTTTTTTTAAATTTAAAAAAAAACCAAACTAACAAACAACAATAGTCCAACAAATTAACCAAACTGGTGCTACATATTTCCCTTAATATTTAAGGCTAGATTACAAGTAGGGATCTATATTTCGCTTTCATGAAAGCGATATTAGCGCTCCACTTTGTAATACCAGCACACGATAATGTATGCTGGTATTACAAGTTAGCCGCTATGCGAACGTGACCTTGAGAGCGCGCTTCCATAAGCTCCTATGGGAGCCCTGTTCTGATGCCGTCAACGACAGCATCAGAACTTCAGTGTCAGCAAAGGGGGTAAGCCACGCAGTGATGGCAGCAATATAAATATGATATACATACATATTTATGTGTTTATGCGCTGGGAACATACAGTTCCCATTGACCGCAATGTAAAGGCACTTTTCAGTGCTGTTTTTTTTTTTCTAACACCCCACTCCCACCAACTTTAACCCAAAAATACTGCCTAGTGCAGTAAGTTTATTAAAAAATAATGATGCTGCCATTTTTATTTTTTTAATAAACTACACTAGACAGTATTTTGAGGGCATTTGGAGCAGATTTATAAAAATTAACCAGAGATCTGATCTCTGGTTAATTTTATAAGCGCTAATTGCTACAGCGAGACTGCGGTAGTAGCAATATTGTAATGGCTGGTTAAAGGGACAGTCTAAACCAGAATTGTTATTGTTTTAAAAGATAGATAATCCCTTTTTTTACTCATTCCCTAGTTTTGCATAACCAACACAGTTAGATTTATATATTTTTTACCTCTGTGATTATCTTGTATCTAAGCCTCTGCAAACTGCCCCTTTATTTCAGTTCTTTGACAGACTTGCAGTTTAGCCAATCATTGATGGCTCCCAGGTAACTTCACGTGCACAAGCACAGTGTTATCTATATGAAAAACATGAACTAACACCCTCTAGTGGTGAAAAACCTGTTAAAATGCATTCTTAAGAGGCGGCCTTCAAGGTCTAAGAAATTAGCATATGAACCTCCTAGGTTAAGCTTTAAACTAAGAATACCAAGAGAACAAAGAAAAATTGGTGATAAAAGTAAATTGGAAAATTGTTTAAAATTACATGCCCTATCTGAATCATGAAAGTTTTTTTTAGACTAGACTGTCCCATTAATTATTGCACTGCCGCAAATGGGTAAATTTGGCCTTTTGCGGGAGCACAATAATTTAGCACAATCCAACTGAAAATATCGTTACACCAGATGTGCCTTTATGGAGATCAACATAGTGATGTTAATGAAATTGAATTTTTATATAGAGTTAGTTACTCTGGAGGGTTAATATAAGTCCCTTAAGGAAATGGAATTTAATTTAATTTAATTTTGCTATAAGAGTTCACTCTGTGATGTCAATTTTTTAAATATTTAAAAATGACTAAATTAAAAAATAAAAAAGTAAAATTAAATTAAATATCTCTCTAAAATATCTTTATACTTTGTGATGCTATTTATCTATCTATAACTTAGCAATATGGACTTTATTAGATTAGGGTTTGTTTTCATATATCTACTTTCTTTTTTTGACTGACTATTTACTTACGATTGGCTGTATTTGTTAATATTTGGTAAGATAAATATATCCAGAGTATTTTGGTTAGGATGTAACATTTATTCATTGATAGCGGTAATTAACAGTGTCATTTTGTTTTAGATACACTGTTCAGTTTTTTTCCAGAATGAGGCTACCACCTGCACACTCAGGTATATACGTTTAAGAGAGGCATAGTGTGATTAACTATGACTACAGGGAAACCCGAAACGCGTCAGTGACGTCACATGGCCCCAGGTCGTAGCCTCAGTTTGCCAGTTTGCGTTGCTTACTTGCATGTAGTTTTGTACATTTAGCGTTTTTTTATTTTTCTTCAATAAAGAACCCCCTTTTCTTTATCACTTCGGATTGAGCCGGTCTGGGAATTTGTTGTTTGTGTGTATTCAACAATAATTTAGCGCTCCACTTGTAATCTAGCCCTTAGTGTTTGATAAAGTGAGATATTCTTAAAACCTGACTAACTTGCGTTTCCTAGGAAGTGATGTTCCCCTCTCTAATTCCCCTTGTCTCATTAAAAAAAAACATAGGATAATACTTAATTAAATTAGTTCATTCTAATAAGATGAATCCCAAGATAGCAATTTAGAACAAATTTTTAATGCCATGTGCATTTTCTAGATTGGTTTAACATGAAGTAATTACAAAAACCTGTTTAACATACTGTGTTTGCCTATGTTTATTGCATTGTATGCAAACAAACGAATTGCAACCAAGCTGTATATGCCTTAAAGGGACATAAACCCCACATTTTTTTTTTCTCTAATGATTCAGCAAGAGCATACAATTTTAAACAACTTTCTAATTTATTTCTGTTATCAATTTTTTTTTAGTACTCTTGGTATTGTTGAAAAGCAGGACAGTAATGTCAGGAGTGTGCATTTGTCTGCAGCACTTTTCCTGTCATGTAGAACTCCAGACGTGCCCACAACCTATATAGATACGTCTTCAATAAAATAACGAGAACAAAGCAAATTGTATAATAGAAGTCAATTGGAAACTTTTTTAACAATTTATATTCTCTGTCTGAATCACAAAAAAATATTTTCTGTCTAAGAGTATTTTATTCGTTTATTGAACCAGCAATGTGTTTTATCTTTTGTTTATAAAACTTTTATTTCTGAGCTTATTTTTTTTTTTTTTTTTACTTAGCCTATTACAGAAATGGTAGTTGATTAGTGAAATCTTCCGGCATGAATGGGACAGAATCAGCCAGGCGTATCTTGCTTTTTCTTTGTTTGATGTCCTGCTGTGGCGGCAGCAGAGATTTTGAGCAGTTGGTGTAAGTCACAGCTGCTGTAGTTGCCTGTTCACTGAGAAGGTTAATTAACAATAGCTTTTTGCAGGCCTCTAGGTTTACATCCTGCTTGCTCTGGTCTAGGCACGGAGTAGAGCAGAGATTGCCCAACTGACTATTTTGTGTGCTGAAATTAAAGGGATATGAATCGTGCTCCTTTAGCAAAAAATAAATATGTTGAATTAAAGTAAACATAAAAGAAAGATTTTGTAAAAAACTGCAAACAACTGACTTGTTTTCATGCAAAATGAGGATTTAGGAATTCAGCCACTGCCCTCAGGGAAATAAGTAAGCTAACATGTTTACAACGTAGGTTGCACTCTGCTTCTTCTGAGCATGAGCAAATCTGACTCCCTGTTTATCTAGTATTCATTTAATAGTAAACCAGCTCATGCAACTCTAGAAGTTTTATACCATCAAACTTTCTGTAGAGACCCCAGCCACCCTGAAGAGCTGTGACGGAAAGTAATGGACCCTGTACAAACAAAGCAAAAAATACATAAATAAATAAAAGGTAAAATGCTTTTAAAATTATGAATACTACATATTTCAATGACTTCTATTAAGTATAACACACTGCTTAGTGCTTTTCCTATTACAACAATGAAACAGACTGTTCAATGTCCCTTTTAAGATCTCCCCAATACACAGTATACATTTGTAGTAGTGCTTAGTGGATATCAATATTTAAAATACTATAAACCAGTTGCTAACAACCATAAACAATATGCACTAAAAAAAAAGAGAGAGAAACAGGGGTTTAAATAAAACCATATTAAATAATGGTTTTGTTGCACTTATTTTATTATTTAAATACCATAAACATCTCTGCCATAACAACCAGTTACTATAAATCACATAATATAAAAAAACATCTGCAGAGATAACTTATTTATGATGCCTAACTATCAATAAATTAACTCATGGTTCAATAGAAGGTTGTGGTCCTACAAACAGTGCACACAATAGGTATATTAAAGGGCCTATGGACAAGGTTCCCGACTTGGAAACCTCTCCGCCTCCATTTGCAGTGAGTGGGCAGCGGACACTGTACGTCCACTGCCTGAATATACTATTGCATAAGGACTTGTGCGCCGCCGTCCCCTTCTCTCGCAAGCAATCGCACAAGAGAGTTATATCTCCGCCTTTTCAGACGTGGCGGAGAGGGTAGGAAGCAGCACATGAAGCCTGCCACGCATGGGCTCAAAAGCAACATTCCCTGATTTGTACATTGGGCCCAATATGTAAACAAAATTTCTTGCGTCATCAAAAGTATACATCAAATCCGTAATAAATAATAAAGTGTTTATAATAGGATCGATATCCCACATGAGCGTCGTTCAAGGGTGTGTGTGATGTATCAAAGACGCTGTACCAACTTACATGTAAATGTAATACACTCAGGGTACGTTTAGGTAAAGGAAGGAGTAACCTCTCTCTGCCGTACACCAGTCCTGGTGTGAAAAACGGACTTAGACTCCTATTGAACCCTTTACCTTAAAGGGACATGAAACCCAATTTTTTAATTCTTGATTTAGATAGAACATACAATTTTAAACAACTTTTTAATTTACTTCTATGATTCAATTTGCTTCATTCTCTTGATATCCTTTGTTGAAAATCATATCTAAATATGATCAGTAGCATTGCTATGTGCATTGCTATTTCTTTAACAAAGGATATCTAAATAGTTAAGCAAATTAGATAATAGTAGTGAATTAAAATGTTGTTTAAAATTGTATTCTCTATCTGAATCATGAAAGAAACATTTTGGGTTTCATATCCCCTTAACCAAGACTAGCACATCATAGGCCACTGAAGATCCACTCCACAACACCACACCTTCCTGTCAGCAACAGCAGTGTGACCCACATCCAATTTTTTTAAAGGGACATTAAAGTAAAGAAATAAACCTTCATGATTCAGACTATGCATCTTTCCAACTTACATTATCAAAGTGTGCACATTTTATTTGCTTACTGTCTGAGGCACCATCTATTACTGGGTATGTGCAAGAGTTCACAGTATATACATATAGAAGTCTGTGAGTGGCATATGGCTGTCACATGATACAGGGGCAGTGAAATGAAAGTAAACTTTGATATTTGTTAGAAAAAAATTCTACAGGTCATTTGAAATTCAAAATAAATGTTATTGCATTGTCTTTTTATTATATATATTTTTATTACGCTCTTTGCAAGGCTGGTTAATATTATATTATGTTCTTTTAAGCATCCCTCCATTCTGAAGCAGTGTTGCCATTTTCATACTAGAACTAATTGCATTTAGACTTGGAATAGGGAAAAAACAATTTGTTGTAAAGAAAACCACAAAACCGAACTGGTAAACCAATTTGACTCGGGTGCAAGAGGATAAAGGTAATGCATTAGAGGGTAAAAATTAAACTTGCATAATTCAGATAGTGTAATTTTAAGACACTTTAAAATTCACTTCAATTTTCAAATGTGCTTCGTTCTCTTAGTATCCCTTGTTGAAAAACAATACGCACACATCCTATACTAGTCGGAGCTAGTTGGTGATTGGTGCCTGCACACATTTGTCTCTTGTGATTGGCTTACTAGGTATGTTCAGCTGTCAGTAATGTAGTGCTGTTCCTTCAGCAAAGGATAACGCGAGAATGAAGCAAATGAACAATTAAAATTGTTTGTTCTATCCAAATCATGAAATAATTTTTTGGGGGGTTCCTGTCCCTTTAATGACAAAAGAAATTGGAAAAAAGACATCTTGCATAACCCTCTCTCGAGACTCTCTCCATTTCTATTTCTGTTGAGAGTAACAATAAAAAAATAACTTTAATCAATGTCTGGGTGTAATAAAGTTATAATAAAACTATAACAAAAATACACTAAGGGGCGGCATATCATCACTAAAAATCTATTTTACTGTAGAATCAAAATACATGAGAAATTGTGATCTTGCTTTTTAGAATTAATAATTATTTTGCTTTTCACAGACGCAAAATTAAACACCTACGAGTTGCATTAGGACAAAACATTATTGTTCTTTTTAATTGCAAGAGGTGTAGGACAAATTAGCAGAATCACACAGTGTTGTAGGTATAATATAATTATGGTATTAAGAAATAATTATACTTTGTCATTTTAAATAGTATATTTTGATAATAGCAATTAAATACTGAATTTTTGGTTCAGCACCTGGGTAGCGCTTGCTGATTGGTGGCTAAATGTAGTGCTACCGAAAATGGGCCGACTTCTAAGCTTACATTCCTGCTTTTTCAAATAAAGATACCAAGAGAATGAAGACAAATTGATAATAGGAGAAAATTAGAAAGTTGCTTAAAATCGCATGCTCTATCTGAATCATACAAGCACAATTTTGGGTTTCATATCCCTTTAAGGAAAAACATAAAAAATAAATAATAATTGTACAGTGCATTATTTTCTGCTTTGAATAATTAAACATTTTGGAGTATTTCATTTTGAGCTTGATATCCTTTTAAGAGATGATTAGCTTGGGTTATGAAACAACAGTGGATCAATCAATATCACAAGACAGTGAGGGGAGATAATTAGACTAGATGTCTGGTATTAAAGGGATAGAATGTTCAAAATTTAAATGTGGATTGGTGCATTTCTCTTTTGCATCAAAACATTTTTTTTCCATTAGCAAAAATGCTTCTAGTAAAGTTATTACTGTTTTAACTTTTGCTGCACATCGCTACTTACCCCCTTCACTGCGCAAGGTGAAGCACGCATGAGAACCAGGAGGCTCCCATTGGAGTCTATGGAAGCGTGCACTCGTGAGTATAAAGCTTACCAACAATGCGAACACGAGGTTGTGTTCACATTGCGCTCAGCTTGTAATACCATTGCACATTTGCATGCGCTGTTATTACTGAGTGTGGCGTAAATATTGCGCTCGCTTAATCAACATTTTGCGCTCCACTCGTAATCTCGCCTTACTTTAATGTCCCTTTTATATTGATTGTTCGTTCCCTGGCTGATAACCAGATGGCACATTTCACAAGTATATAAACATTTTTTTAAAAAATAGGAATGTACAAAAAAGTAAATTGTTTTAAAATTCTCTTTTTTTTGTTTTGTTTTATAGATACCAGAAAGTTATGATTTTTTTCTTCTTTTGAGATGTGTAGTGTTAAATCAAACTAAACTTTGCTTTTTAATCTAAATACTCTTGTAGGTGGTTAAGATTTTAGAAAGCCTTGGAGGTGACAGATTGTATTTCATGAAGTGTGGGTGGTATTAAAAAGGGAGTTTTTAGATTTTTTGGGATTGCATAGAAAAGGTAGATAAGATTGTGTTTAACCCTATGAGGCCGATTTATCAAGTGTCTGTCAGACATGATCCGCTCAGCGGATCATGTCCAACAGACATCGCTAAATGGCGACAGCATATGCTGTCGGCATTTAACATTGCACAAGCAGTTCTGGTGAACTGCTTGTGCAATGCCGCCCCCTGCAGATTTGTGGCCAATCGGCCGCTAGCAGAGGTGTCAATCAACCCAATCGTATACGATCGGGCAGATTGATGTCTGCAGCCTCAGAGGCAGCGGACGAGTTAAGGAACAGCGGTCTGCTTCTTAACTGCTGTTTCCACCAAGCCTAAAGGCTCGCGCGGAAACAGCTGCATTGGGGCAAACTGACAGCTTGTTAAATCGGCCCCAAAGTATCCTTTATATAACAATAATGTGCATGTTAGATACATCATGAACAAATTTGACAATCTTCTTTCATTTTATTGTCATATTTGTTTATAGAAACAAACATTTGTGATTTCCTCCCCCCCCACACACACACTGCATTCAAAGAGCTTTATTCCAAAGAGATAACACATAAAGCCCAGATCTAAGATGTACTAGAAAAAGTGTGTTGTTTTTTAAAGGGACAATTAAAACCTTTCGTTTTTTTATGTAACATGCATAATTATTCATAATGAAACAACTTAGCAATATATTATTTATTTTGCCCCCTTTTCATGTAATATAGCTCTGAAAATTGAGAAATGCCTAATTCTCAAAACTTGAAATGCACCCTGCTGACTTCTCAAGGCTAACCCTGCTACACATATGTTCCTAATTCAATTTATCACATAACTGTAAAACAAAATACTTTGTAATAACTTTATTACTGCATCTAGCCTTGTTGTCTCCAGACTAAATCCCAGATTGGCTCCTCTGAAATAAAGCAGATGGTAGGTGGAGTTTGGTTATTGAGAAATAATTACAGAAAAAAAAAAGATTTTAATTTGTTTTAAAAGGGTTAAAGACTTGGGTGATATATTATTCTATAGCAGCACGACAGAAATGTCTTATAATTACAATGTGTGTTTCAGGGGTGGACTGAGACCAACCAGGGTTTCCAGGGCAACATTTTGGGAAGGGTCCCACTAGACCTCATATGTTTCTCTTTTAACCCACTGCCTGCCAGGGACAGGCCTCCAACAGCAAAGGCCAGGGGCTCTATACTCCTGGGTCTCCACAGCTACAGACCTCTTATACAGGCACAGGGCTCCCAAGGTCAGGAACTCCACTCTTGGGACAGGGACCCTACTCCAGGGACAGGGCACCCACTTTGTTCCCATACTAAAAAGTTCCTGCCTGCTGCCGCCCACTGCCTTACAGTCCCAACCGCTAGAGTAGCTTAGCTATCACTGCTGCACCAACTCATTTAACCTGCTGTTACCATGAGCATAAGCAGCCAATCAGGAGCCCCTCTTAGGACCCCCTTACGTGTCGGGCCCGTAGTCCCGGTCCTATTGCCCAACTGCTTAGTCCGCCCCTGGTGTTTACTGTCCCTTTAACTAGCAGCTTCACAGATATTCTTATTCAGTTGTGTACATTAAGCAGAAGAGTTTTATAAAGTATCTGACATGTACCAAGTTTTGATTGATCTCAGATTTTGAAAGCTGAAAATGAATATATTTTCCAGATGGTTTCAGGCACTGAATACCATATAATTTTTGTTGCTATATTTGAAGGATGTATAAATGACAATGGAATACCATGAAATAGCGATGCAAATGGATTACAATTCAATACAATGGTTTGATAGGTTACAGGTTACTTTTTTATTTATTGTATTCTACTATAAGACTCATGTAGATATATTTTAACTCCTTAACAACCAGAGACATACCCTGTATGTCGCTGGTCTTTGAATGGGGCTTGCTTTTTTAACAGAGTTATTCTCACCGCCAGCTGCAAGACTGCACTATTATAGGAGCTCTGATGGAAGGAGGTTGGATTACATATCCCTTTAATAAAACTCTACTACTTTAGCTGAATTTTTTTGTGCTCTATCAGCTTAAAGGGATATGAAACCCATTTTTTTTTCTTTCATGATTCAGATAGAGCATGCCATTTTAAAGAACTTTCTAAATTACTTCTATTATATTCTGTTTAATGTTTGTAATGTTGTTGCGTAATTGTAATATGATAATTAATTTGACCATAATGTATTTTGTAATAGGAACTCCCATGGGCCAGTAGCATAACTCATCTTGAAGCGGACATGAGTGAAACCAACCAGGAATATTCTAAAGACGATAATTTGAAAGAACTCCTGTTTTTTCCAGTCCATGCTCCCGTTGTTGCAATGGGGACTCAAACAGGAAGGTAAGAGTATTATTTCTCCCTAAATTAACAGTTTATCCCTTTTTAATTTATTTTTATACATGAAATAAAATGTAAAAGCAAAATAATACAATTAAATAAATAAGTGCACAATACATGTTGTATTATTCCTAGCAGGGGAACTTATATAGTGAGGAGGAGAGAAAAAAACACCCTGTGAACATTATCAGATCCATTACAGAATAAATAGTGGAGGGGGGGAACAAAATTCGCACCAAGCAAGTTCAATGTGCGCTGACAGTAGAACAAGCAAATGTGGCAACCGGTTTTCCCTCTAAGGCCAGTTTTGTGTTTGGCCCAGCAGTGAAACAGTTAAAAAGAGAACCATACATTGCAGTCTGTATTGTGTGGTGTTTGTTAATTGCAGGGTGTGGTTACCCAATTAACTATTTCACTGCTGGGTGGCTCACAAAACTGGCCTTAGAGGGAACACTGGTTGCAACTATCTTAACAGTATAACTAACAGATTGGTAGTAAAAATAAAAGTTCCTAAATTTCATACTTTTATATTTCTCAGATACAATTAAATATCACAGACTTAAAACAGGTTATAAAACATTAAGATTCACTCACTCTGCATGAGTTTAATCAGTCCATTTCAAAGTTCATATTGCATAGGATCCAAGTTGTTGGGAGACTGCAAGGAAACACAGGAACTCCAGTCAAAGTAACATAATTTCCGTACTCACTCTTAGGGTAACATTTATTACAAGGCTATGCCCTGATCCATAGCATTCAGCGCAGCCAATAAGCTCCCAATTGAGGCAGCTCTCATAGCTGCCTCTTAGGGAAGCCAATCAGCACTGGTCAAGCTTCTTGTGATTGACAGCACCAGAAAGAATGGGACCGTAGTTGTCACTGAAGAAGAGAGTGGAAGAGGCGGAACAGCTGGGACTAGAGCGGCTCAGAGTGGCGGGATTTGGGAAGACAACCTTCCCTGGGGAGAGAGCAGCAGCCGCCAGCCGTGAGACACAGACATGGTAAGGAATCCTTCCGTTTTTAGGTCTCAGCTCGCTCAGCCCCCCATCCAGCTCCCAGTCCCTTTATGTGTTGTGAACTGTCAGTGCTGATTGGCTCCCCCCCAAGAGGCAGCTCAATTGGGGGATTATTGGCCATGCTGAGCTTCAACCACACAGTGGGTGGTGCTAGCGCTCACGGCTCATAGGTCAACAGTACAAATGTGGCACAAAAGTGAGAAGAAGACCTACTCACTGCCTCTCCATATATTAACATGCCAAAATATATATATATATATATATATATATATAATTAGTTATTTATATATACTGTATATATATATATATATAGGACGTATTTGTTCCCCATATTTACCATTGCACAAATGAATGTTTGTGCACTGCCGCCCCCTACCCTTGCGCAACCAGTTGCTTGAGAGTAGGGCTTGTCATTTACCTTGGTCAAATTAATATGTTTGCTTTCTTTTCTTTGCTGAAAAGCAGGACGGTAAGTTCAGGGGTGTGCACATCTCTGCAGCACTATATGGCAGCAGTTTTGCAACAATGTTATACATTAGCAAGAGCACTAGATGGCAGCACTATAGCCTGTTGTGTAGTGCTCCAGACATGTGCTACCTATCTAGATATCTCATCAACAAAGAATAACAAGAGAAAGAAGCAAACTTAAAGGGACACTGAACCCAAATTTTTTCTTTTGCGATTCAAACAGAGCAGGCAATTTTAAGCAACTTTCTAATTTACTCCTATTAGCAAATGTTCTTCATTCTCTTGGTATCTTTATTTGAAAAGCAAGAATGTAAGTTTAGATGCCGGCCCATTTTGGTGAACAACCTGGGTTGTTCTTGCTGATTGGTGGATACATTCATCCACCAATAAACAAGTGCTGTCCAAGGTTCTGGACTTTCTTTTTCAAATAAAGATAGCAAGAGAACGAAGAAAATTTGATAATAGGAGTAAATTAGAAAGTTGCTTAAAATTGCATGCTCTATCTGAATCACGGAAGAAATAATTTGGGTTCAGTGTCCCTTTAATAGAATTACAGTGGAAACTTTTTTTAAAATATAATTCTCTATCTGAATCATAAAATAAACATTTGGGGTTTGCAGTAAAGTAAAATTTAAACTTGAATGGATAGGAAAAAGCATGAAGTTTTTTACAACTTTTCAATGTACTTCTATTATCAATTTTATTTATACAGGTTATCATTGTATATTACCATATAAAAGTGTTTATTGTACTCCTAGGTAAGCTCAGGAACGTGCACGTGTCTTTAGCCACCTGGCAGCAGTGTTTGCAACAATGTTTATAGAAATGTTATACATAGTTGAAAACACTGCTACCATAGAATTCTGAAGACACAAGCACACTCCTGAGCTCCTATCAGCCTACCTAGGTTTACTCTTTACAAAGGATACCAAGGGAACAAAGCAAATTTGATAACAGAAGTAAATTGGCAAATTGTTTAAAATCGCATGTTCTATGTAGGGATGGGCGAATGTTTTGCAACATTCGAAAAATGAAATGAATTTTAACACATTTGTTCGTTCGAATCGAATTTTGAATGTTTATATAACATTCTAACATTCGATTTTCTAATGTTCGGTTTCGAATTTTACGATTACATTCGAAAATATTAGTTTCGAAAAATTTGAATTTATATATTTGTAATAGTATTTCTAATGCTTTCTTTAAATGGAATATTCGAATTATGCAATATTCGAAATTGAAAAATTTGAATTTATATATTTGTAATAGTATTTCTATAATGCTTTATTTCAATGTAATATTCAAATTATGCAATATTCGATAGAAATAGAAACATTTGATATGATATATTTGTATCAATTTACTAGATTCCCTACCACATGAACTATTGAACTTCTAAATAGTATTTGTTAAATAGAATGTTAAATTCGAAATTTCGAATGTGGACATTCAATCTAATTATAAACATTCAAATTCGAAAGTGACATTCGAAAACTGTAAATGGCATTCGATTATAGAAATTTTAAGAATATTCATTCGTATCAACATTCGGATTTGTAATTCGAATTTCGGTAATAGCATTCGTTCTACCATTTGAATTTGGAAATTTAAACATTCGCTCATCCCTAATTCTATGTAAGTCAGGAACATTTAATTTTTAACTTTACTGTCCCTATAATTAAACATTTTAATCAGAATTACATTTTGAGTTTATTTCCTTTTTAAAGGGACAGTCTAATTAAAATTTAACTGTCGTGATTCAGATAGGGCATGCAGTTTCAAACAACTTTCCAATTTACTTTTATCATCAAATTTGCTTTATTCTCTTGGTATTTTTTGTGGAAAACTAAACCTAGGTGGACTCATAAGCTAATTTCAAAGCCGTTGAACTGCCTCTTATCTCAGTGCATTTTGACAATTTTTGACAGACACAGATAGTTCATGTGTGTCGTACAGATAACACCGTGCTCACTCCTGTGGGGTTATTTAAGAGTCAGCACTGATTGGCTAAAATGCAAGTCTGTCAATAGAACTGAAATAAGTGGGCAGTCTGCAGAGGCTTAGATACAACCTAATCACAGAGGTAAAAAGTATATTAATATAATTGTGTTGGTTATGCAAAACTGGGGTAATAAAGGGATTATCTATCTTTTAAAACAATAACAATTCTTGAGTAGACTGTCCCTTTAAATAGTCACCTTATAGGAGTTACCACCATTGAAAACTGATGTTTGTTTGTTTTTTTACTTTGCTGTAAGTCTGCAAAATATAATGTACATTTTACTTGTAAAGTCATGTTGGAACATTCTGCTAGCAAAAGCTTTGTGAACAAACATTAGGGGGGCGGGGGGATCTCCACCACAAATAGCTCCAGACGTGAACTGTTATACAATTCCATAAATATCATATGGAATGTTAAATATTAGTCAGTGTTATCAATTTATCTGGCTCTAGAAAATAGATAGTAATAGGAAGAGAAGAAGAGTGTCACATGGAACTAGAATCCGCCACTTAATTTCAGTATTATCACTTGAATAACAATTACCACTAGACCAATCTTCTGTATTCGCTGAGTATATATTAGCTGGGATTTGTGAAGCTACAGATACTGCAATTATAGAAAACGAAGAGCACAGATAGAATGACAAATAGGAAACTTAGCACTGCCAGTTCTACTGTAAAGTGTTGTAATTGCTTTGTATAATGTTAAAGGGACATGGAATTTATGCCCTTTTTCATTGGCACATTTTATTTTTATTATACGTTTATTCTCTACAATGGATTTAACCATAAAGATAAAATAAAGCAGCAGGCACATTTCTATGATTCTTCTGAGCAAGATATAGTTAACGATTGGTAGATACGCAAATATGATGCACCTGATTTGCTCGGCTACATTTCCTTTTCATGAGTGCCAATGCATTGCACCTGTGTGCACAAATTTGTAGGAGTTAAACACATAGTGAAAAAAGAGGGATTTTGTTTAAAAATAAAACGCTGTAAAAAAGAAAGCTTTTAATTCTACATTTGTCGTTTATTTTAAAGGGATAGTTTAGTCAAAATTAAGCTTTCATAATTCAGATAGGGCATGCAATTGTAAACAAATTTCCAATTTTCTTTCATTATCAAATTCAGAGGGGTGTTGGAGAAAGGCCAGCCCTCGCTCTTACAGCCAAGAGTCTAACCCTAACACATTCTGTGTAAATTAACATTCTTTTCTGACCAGAGACAGGAACCCCTTTTGTGGGTGTGGCTACTGTCCAAATAACTGTGCAAAATTCATTTAGAGAAACATAAGAAATCATTTAATCAAGATAGAAAAAAGTGGTAGTAACCGTCTAATAAAAGTTGTCTAAATTTGTATAGTTTGCTCATTTTTTGGAGACATATACAGGTAGCCCTCATTTTACGACGGGGTTAGGTTCCAGAAGGAATGGTTGTAAATTGAAACCGTTGTAAATTGAAACCCAGTTTATAATGTAAGTCAATGGGAAGTGAGGGAGATAGGTTCCAGGCCCCTCTCAAAATTGTCATAAGTAACACCTAATACATTATTTTAAAAGCTTTGAAATTAAGACTTTAAATGCTAGACAGCATTATAAACCTAATAAAATGATCACACAACACAGAATATATAATTAAACTAAGTTAAATGAACAAAAACATTTGCTAGACAGCATTATAAACCTAATAAAATAATCACGCAACACAGACTTCACTTGCATTTATCTGCAAACAGTTCTTTGTATGCATTCCAATCTGGACTAAGTTATAGACAGGAAGGTCTTGTTCCTTTGAAATCTGCTCTATAGCTCAGATCTGGTTAAACTGATTAATTTCAGCTTGCTTGGCTTTACTGCAACACAAGCGGACAGCTCCACCTACTGGCTATTTTAATAAATGCACTGCTTCTCAATGCTTTTCAATAGCAGTCACATGACTGTAAAAAAAGGTTGTTATTCTGAAACGGTGTAAATTGAACCGTTGTAAAACGAGGGCCACCTGTATAAAGGCTTTAACTGTTTTTTTTATTGAAAAAAATCAAGCAAAAAAAGAAAATGTGATTACTAGATTGTCTAAATTTGTGTAGTTTGCTCATTTTTTGGAGACATACAGTATATAAAGGCTTTTTTAACTTGTTTTTTTTTTATTGAAAAAATCAAGCAAAAAAAGAAAATGTGATTACAAGATTTTGTCCGGGAGTTGTTGCGTCTGTTAATAAATTATCGGCGGCTGTTATGCATTAATGTTTCTATTTTAGCACTTAAAGGAATAGTCTAGTCAAAATTCAACTTTCATGATTCAGATAAAGCAGGCAATTTTAAGCAACTTTCTAATTTACTCCTATTATCACTTTTTCTTCATTCTCTTGCTTTCTTTATTCGAAAAAGCAAGAATGTAAAGCTTAGGAGCCAGCCCATTTTTGGTTTAGCAACTGGATAGCACTTTCTGATTGGTGTCTAAATGTAGCCACCAATCAGCAAGCGCTACCCAGGTGTTGAACCAAAAATGGTCCGGCTCCTATGCTTACATTCAAATAAAGATAGCAAGAGAACAAAGAAAAATTGATAATAGGAGTAAATTATAAAGTTGCTAAACATTGCATGCTCTATCTGAATCATGAAAACTTTGGGTTTAGTGTCCCTTTTAAAGGGACAGTCAACACAAAAATTGTTATTGTTTAAAAAAAATAGATAATGTCCTTACTACCCATTCTCCAGCTTTGCACAACCAACATTATATTAATATATTTTATAACCTTTTAACCTCTAAATTTCTGTCTGTTTCTAAGTCAATAAAGACAGCTCCATGATCACATGCTTTTTTATTAGTTTTTTTACAACAGGGGAATAGTTCATGTAAGCCATATAGATAACATTGTGCTCACGCCCGTGGGTTCTAACAACACAACACTATTTGGCTTAAATGCAAGTCAATAGATAATAAATACAAAGTCATGTGATAAGGGGGCTGTCAGAAGATGCTTAGATACAAGTTAATCACAGCTATAAAAAGTGTATTAATATAACTGTGTTCTGTGCAAAACTGGGGAATTGGTAATAAAGGGTTTATCTATCTTTTTAAACAATAAAACATTTTAAGTTGACTGTCCCTTTAAGGAAAGGAATAAATTACGTGTGGAACATTAACCATCCTGATAAGTATTAAACAACCTGAATGCCATTTGAATATGGACATAATGGGTTTACTAACAAACTAGAAGATATATTTTTTCCACTACAATGTTCCTGTAACAAATGTGGTCTTCATGAATCAAGCAACAGGGATTGCTTTGAAGCACTTGTAGTGCAAACTCGATAATGTGAGCCTGCTCACCGCAAAGCATCGGTTGTTGGAGTGCTGCTTCTTAACCTTAATTCACCCCTAACACTATTGGTCACGGTGACTGACAGGCCCTGCTCCCATGCAATTGGAGAGGAAAATGCTGCACAATCATTTCCTTGCGCAATGCGGGCAACAGGCGTACATTGCTGCTCACTCTCTGCAAAGACAGGCAGACAGATTGACTAGCTGATAAATAGAGCCCTATATCTTTTAAAACCAATTAGTTTAGAATTTAATGTATCAATATTATATAACATAGAAATATCCTGATGCACATAGTGTCATTTATGACCCTACCATGTTTATGAAAATGTTTTTTTGGTCAATAAACACAGGGAAGCATCTTCCTTACAAGCTCCTTGAGCTGCAAATGCTGGAAATGGTATTATTTCTTATGCTACAAAATGAATGATATTATTTATTCAAGCGTGAACAAATATACTGTATGCTGTTGTATAATGCATGGTCAGTACCTTAAATCAACTTACACTGAATAAAGGTTCTGTCTTTCATAATAACATAATATGATAGTTCATAACTCAGTATAATGCAGGATTCCGCCCCCGTGCACCCTCTAATAGAGAAAACAGACTCAGCGTACCTGAACGATCTGCTCTCCATCCTAGATTTAAAGGGACAGTCAACACCAGAATTTGTGTTGTTTTAAAAGATAGATAATCCCTTAATTACCTATTCCCCAGTTTTGCATAACCAACACAGTTATAATAATACACGTTTTACCTCTGTAATTACCTTGTATCTAAGCCTCTGCAGACTGCCCCCTTATTTCAGTTCCTATTATCAATGTTTCTTCATTCACTTGGTATCTTTATTTGAAAATGAGGAATGTAAGCTTATGAGCCAGCCCATTTTTGGTTCAACACCTGTGTAGCGCTTGCTGATTGGTGTCAGGGAAAAATAGTAATTTTTGATAATTTTATTAAAAAAAATATTAATTAAAAAAATTTGGATTTTAGAATAAGTTTAGATTTTGGAATTCTGAATTTTGAAATATGTACCTGTACTCATATACTAAATCATAGCTGTAAAAAGCTGACATGATAATATCAGCTGAACATCTCTATGTAAAAATGGAAGATATTGTACCTCAAATTTTTTTCAGCTCACCAGAGTAAGTGCTCTGTGAACAGTTATTCTTCAGCTACTGTCCACCTGCCAGTTGGGGGAAAAAAGCCAATCCGCATCAGCAGTACTAAGGTCATGCTTTTTTGCTGTGATCAGTTAACGTCCTTAAACAAATAGGAAAATAACATGACTGTGCCTGCACATGCCAGATGCACACTCCCTTGCAAGTGCTAGGACTAGCATCCTGATTGGCTGCTAAAAATCTCTTTACAGTGGGGTCTGAATATTTTGAGCTAAAATATCTTCCTTTTACATGTTCAAGTAATATTTTACCTTTTTACCGGCCACGCCTTTCAAATTAGAAGTGTACCTTCTACGCCATTCAAATGAGAAATCTACCGACCGTTACATTCAAATGACAAGTGTACTATCCATTCCATTCAAATGAGAACTATACCATCCACATCATTTAAATGAGAAGTATACCATCCACGCTATTCAAATGAGAAGTTACCATCCATGCCATTTAAATGAAGAGTCTACAATCCATGCCATTCAAATGAGAACTGTACCATCCACACCATCGAACTGAGAAGTCTACCATCTACGCCATTGAGAAATCTACCAACCGTTCCATTCAAATGAGAAGTGTTATGTCCACACCATTCAAATGAGAAATGTACCGCCCACGCGATTCAAAGGAGAATCGTTCCATTCAAATAAGAAGTGTACTCTCTGCCATTTAAATGAGGAGTCTACCATCCATGCCATTAAAATGAGAAATGTACAGGCCATTCCATTCAAATGAGAAGTGTACTATCCACACCATTCAAATGAGAACCGTAGCATCCACATAATTTGAATGAGAAGTGTACTATCCACGCCAATCAAGTGTACCCTTCACACCATTTAAATGAGAAGTGAACCATACCCGCCATTCAAAAGAGAAGTGTACTCTCCAGGCCACTCAATGAGAAGTGTTTCATACACACCTTTTATTTTCTTTTGTCCACTTTCTCAGATCAAGCTATGTGCCTAGCTTCTCAACGCAGAACTGTTGCGTGTGAAGTCTGCATTAAGAAGGCCGTTTGCTCGAGAGCACTGACAAAGGAAGTTGACTTGCATGGGCGCTATGATTCTGGTTGGCTGTACTGCCCACTGTTGAAAGACAGAAAAAAGTGATGCAAGCTTTGGGGAGGTCAGGAGAGCAAGTGAACTAAAACCCCAAATTTTTCTTTCATGATTCAGATAGAACATACAATTTTCCAATTTACTTCTATTATCAGATTTTTCTTTTTTTTCTTTTTATCCTTTGTTGAAAGGCAGGGATGTAAGCTCAGGCGTGTGCACGTATCTGCAGCACTGTATGGCAGCAGTTTTCCAACAATGTTATACATTAGCAAGAGCACTAGATGGCAGCAGTTTTCCACAATGTTATACTTTAGCAAGAGCACTAGATGGCAGCAGTTTTCCAACAATGTTATACATTAGCAAGAGCACTAGATGGCAGCAGTTTTCCAACAATGTTATACATTAGCAAGAGCACTAGATGGCAGCAGTTTTCCAACAATGTTATACATCAGCAAGAGCACTAGATGGCAGCAGTTTTCCAACAATGTTATACATTAGCAAGAGCACTAGATGGCAGCAGTTTTACAACAATGTTATACATTAGCAAGAGCACTAGATGGCAGCAGTTTTCCAACAATGTTATACATTAGCAGGAGCACTAGATGGCAGCAGTTTTACAACAATGTTATACATTAGCAAGAGCACTAGATGGCAGCAGTTTTACCACAATGTTATACATTAGCAAGAGCACTAGATGGCAGCAGTTTTCCAACAATGTTATACATTAGCAAGAGCACTAGATGGCAGCAGTTTTACAACAATGTTATACATTAGCAAGAGCAGTAGATAGCAGCAGTTTTATAATAATGTTATACATCAGCAAGAGCACTAGATGGCAGCAGTTTAACAACAATGTTATACATTAGCAAGAGCACTAGATGGCAGCAGTTTTCCAACAATGTTATACATCAGCAAGAGCACTAGATGGCAGCAGTTTTCCAACAATGTTATACATTAGCAAGAGCACTAGATGGCAGCAGTTTTACAACAATTTTATACATTAGCAAGAGCACTAGATGACAGCAGTTTTCCAACAATATTATACATTAGCAAGAGAGCACTAGATGGCAGCAGTTTTACAACAATGTTATACATTAGCAAGAGCACTAGATGGCAGCAGTTTTACAACAATGTTATACATTAGCAAGAGCACTAGATGGCAGCAGTTTTCCAACAATGTTATACATTAGCAGGAGCACTAGATGGCAGCAGTTTTACAACAATGTTATACATTAGCAAGAGCACTAGATGGCAGCAGTTTTACAACAATGTTATACATTAGCAAGAGCACTAGATGGCAGCAGTTTTACAACAATGTTATACATTAGCAAGAGCACTAGATGGCAGCAGTTTTACAACAATGTTATACATTAGCAAGAGCACTAGATGGCAGCAGTTTTACAACAATGTTATACATTAGCAAGAGCACTAGATGGCAGCGCTATTTCATGCCATGCAGTGCTCCAAACATGATATCGCTTCAACAAAAAAATAACATGAGAACGACGCAAATTTTATAATAGAAGTAAATTGGAAACTTTTTTAAAACTGTAGTCTATATCTGAACCATGAAAGAAAAAACTTGGGTTTCATGTCCCTTTAAATTGATCATTTAAAATATGGAGAGTCAGACAAGAGTAATTCCACAATGAGAATACGGTTAGGTAGCACAAGTAGGGAACTGTCAGTGAAATAAGCTCTATAGAGATATAAAGCATAAAGTGATCTAATTCTATGTGGGCAACTCTGTATATAATATGGTGCCAACGTTTTTCTTATGTGGTTTAGGTTAATTTTGTTCATTTTTGTTACAATTCATTAAACATATATGCTACTCTTCAGTAAAAATACAAATGTAAGAGTCAAGGAGGGCAGTATTGGAAATATGAATCTCACACTGGCTAGAGCGGGAGTATACGAAGGTATCCTCGCATGGTTAATATATTAAATTGTATTCTGACAGAGTGCCATTTGTTTCCAATGTAATGAGATTGTAACTGACGTTGTATTATTTGTATGTTACTACATTTTCAATAAAAAATTATTTCAATCTAAATTGATAATTTAAAGGACCAGTCAACACTGTAGATTTGCATAATCAACAAATGCAAGATAACAAGACAATGCAATAGAACTTAGTCTGAACTTCAAATGAGTAGTAGATTTTTTTCTGACAATTTTTAAAGCTATGTCTATTTCAACTCCCCCTGTACCATGTGACAGCCATCAGCCAATCACAAATGCATACACGTACCATGTGACAGCAATCAGCCATTCACAAATGCATACACACTTATTCTTGCACATGCTCAGTAGGAGCTGGTTACTCAAAAAGTTTAAATATAAAAAGACTGTGCACATTTTGTTAATGGAAGTAAATTAGAAAGTTGTTTAAAATGGCATGCTCTATCTGAATAATGAAAGTTTAATTTTGATTGAGTGTCCCTTTAATATAAAAAGGCAGCTTTAAAAGTCATTTTAACATACTGCCCCTTAAAAACACCTGCATTCCATTGCAGATCCTGAAAACAACTTTTCAGTACTGTTTATAATTGCAGAAGTTTTATGGCTTAAAAAGAAAGAATATCATTTTGGGTTCTGAACTGTGTCCAAGTGGATAGTAGTTTTTTTGTGTTGTTTATGAGTTGAAGCCTCAAGCGTATTCCAGGGAAGCATTTAGAGGGATTAAGTATTATTATTGTCATCTGTAAGGTGCCTTCTATTGCCAAATCGGTGTTTAAAGTTTGGTCTCATGAATAACTGAACATTATTTTATTTGTATTCTTCAGTACCAGATCCATCCTGTCTCGAGGGTCTCTGGCGCGCCTGCACTCCTTTGCATTTCCTGAAATTTTAGATTGCAATAATGAGATCGCAGAGGTGGTTGATCCTTCAGATCCAGTACATTTTAATCCTCAGAAAGAAGAAGCTGATTATCTACAATGCAATGAAATTGTGCTACAGTTTCTTGCATTTAGCAGGTGAAATATCATTTCCATATATCACTTTTATATGTTTTGTTTGTACTACACAATGTCCCATTGGTACTCAAAGCACAGATGCACGCAAGCATAATCCGTACATTGCTTGGGGCATACTAAGATATGGTATTATTTGTGCATTGCTTAGGGCTTAAGGAATATTAAAGTCATAAATATATATATTGTGTGTGTGTGTGTGTACAACATTACGTAAAAAAAATAAATAGGAAAATCCCCATTCATTGCAGTAGTCTTTGTTCATATAAACAGTAAGAAAATACGAAACCCTATATATAATCATAAATTGAAGCACTTTAAAAGGAAATCCTACAAATAAATACATACATAAATAAATGCATACATACCTAAATAAATACATACATAAATAAATGCATACATACATACATAAATAAATACATAAATAAATAAATGCATACATAAATAAATGCATAAATACATAAATAAATGCATACATACATAAATAAATGCATACATACATAAATAAATGCATAGATAAATACATACATAAATAAATGCATACATAAATACATACATAATACATATATGCATAATACATACATACATAAATACATACGGCGAGATTACGAGTCTTGCGTTAGCCTTAAAAAGCAGCATTGAGAGGTCCCAACGCTGCTTTTTAACGCCCGCTGGTATTACGAGTCTGGCAGGTACAGGTGTACCGCTCACTTTTTTTCCGCGACTCGAGTTTACCGCAAATCCACTTACGTCAATTGCGTATCCTATCTTTTTAATGGGATTTGCCTAACGCTGGTATTACGAGTCTTGGAAGAAGTGAGCGGTACAGCCTCTCCTGTCAAGACTGATACTGCATTTAAAAGTCAGTAGTTAAGAGTTTTATGGCCTAACGCCGTAACATAAAACTCTTAACTAAAGTACTAAAAAGTACACTAACACCCATAAACTACCTATTAACCCCTAAACTGAGGCCCGCCCCACATCGCAAACGGTAAAATACATTTTTAAACCCCTAATCTGCCGACCGGACATCGCCGCCACTTTAATAAATATATTAACCCCTTACCCGCCACACTCCCACCTCGCTAACACTAATTACATTTTATTAACCCCTAATCTGCCTTCCCTAACATCGCAGACACCTACCTACATTTATTAACCCCTAATATGCCGCCCCCAACGTCGCCGCTACTATATTAAATTTATTAACCCCTAACCCTAAGTCTAATCCCCCCTAACTTAAATATAATTTAAATAAAATGAAATAAAATTACTACAATTAAATAAATTATTCCTATTTAAAACTTAATACTTACCTGTAAAATAAACCCTAAAATAGCTACAATATAACTAATAGTTACATTGTAGCTATTTTAGGATTTATTTTTATTTTACAGGCAACTTTGTATTTATTTTAACTAGGTACAATAGTTATTAAATAGTTATTAACTATTTAATAACTACCTAGTTAAAATAAATACAAAAGTACCTATAAAATAAATCCTAACCTAAATTACAATTACACAATTCAGCCAATAGAATGCAAGCTCAATCCTATTGGCTGATTGGATCAGCCAATAAGATTTCTCCTACCTTAATTCCGATTGGCTGATAGAATCCTATCAGCCAATCAGAATTCAAGGGACGCCATCTTGGATGACGTCATATTAAGGAACCTTTACACACTTCATCATTTCACCGTTTATCAAGGGATATATAAGGATAACTGTTTAAAATAGAATCTTCATATTGGACATTCACTCTCTGGAAAGAATTTAAAGTTTGGGACCGACATATTTATGGACACCTACTCAGTAAATTGATGTTTTTATATATTTAGATTTTTTATCCAACCATCAACAGCTGTTTTATTGTAATTTATTTTGTGATTAAGATTGTATATTGTTGTGGTTTTTAACATCAATTCTATTGTTTTTTATATAGATATATGCATATTTTATTGTTAATTTTAAGTGGATCCACTTTTGTATCTTGTTTGTATATTTTAGCTATAAGTAGCTTATAAAATATTTTATATACCCCTATAGAATTTCAATATATTTTTTATTTAAATAATCTTGTCACTACTAGTGTCTTAGCCTTTTAGGAGGCGCTCTGTGTATTTATTTTTAGCACCACATTCTCCTTTTTGGGGGCGCTGGTACCCACAATACTAGGAGCTACAGACACAAGGTTGAGTGCTGTCAGATTTTAACAGATTCATATTAAGGAACCGTCATTCGTCGTGTAGTCGTCGGTCTGGATGGATGCTCCGCGTCGGCTGGCTTCAAGATGGACCCGCTCCGCTCCGGATGGATGAAGATAGAAGATGCCGCCTGGATGAAGACTTCTGCCCCTCTGGAGGTCCTCTTCTGCCTGGATCGGATGAAGACTTCTGCCCCTCTGGAGGACCACTTGTGCCCGGCTGGGTGAAGACGTCTCACGGTAGGGTGATCTTCAAGGGGTTAGTGTTAGGTTTTATTAAGGGGGATTGGGTGGGTTTTAGAGTAGGGATGGGTGTGTGGGTGGTGGGTTTTATTGTTGGGGGGTATTGTATTTTTATTTTTTACAGGTAAAAGAGCTGATTACTTTGGGGCAATGCCCCGCAAAAGGCCCTTTTAAGGGCTATTTGTAATTTAGTATAGGGTAGGGATTTTTTTTATTTTGGGGGAATTTTTTATTTTATTAGGGGGATTAGATTAGGTGTAATTAGTTTAAAATTCTTGTAATTATTTTATTTTTTCTGTAATTTAGTGGGGTATTTTTGTACTTTAGTTTATTTTATTTAATTGTAGTTAATTGTAGGTAATTTAGGTAATTATTTTAATGATAGTGTAGGTGTAATTGTAATTTAGGTTAGGATTTATTTTACAGGTACTTTTGTATTTATTTTAACTAGGTAGTTATTAAATAGTTAATAACTATTTAATAACTATTGTACCTAGTTAAAATAAATACAAAGTTGCCTGTAAAATAAAAATAAATCCTAAAATAGCTACAATGTAACTATTAGTTATATTGTAGCTATCTTAGCGTTTATTTTATAGGTAAGTATTTAGTTTTAAATAGGAATAATTTATTTAATTTTAGTAATTTTATTTCGTTTTATTTAAATTATATTTAAGTTAGGGGGGTTAGACTTAGGGTTAGACTTAGATTTAGGGGTTAATAACTTTATTATAGTGTCTGCGACGTTGGGGCGGCAGATTAGGGATTAAAAAATGTAGTTAGTTTGCGGCAACATTGGGGGCGGCAGATTAGGGGTTAATAAATATAATGTAGGTGGCGGCGATGTTGGGGGCAGCAGATCAGGGGTTCATAAGTATAATATTGGTAGCGGCGGTGTCCGGAGCGGCAGATTAGGGGTTAATAATATAGTTCAGGTGTCGGCGATGTCAGGGTCGTTAGATTAGAGGTTAATAAGTGTAAGATTCGGGGTTCATGTTAGGGTGTTAGGTGTAGACATAACTTTTTTTTCCCCATAGGAATCAATGGGGCTGCGTTAGAAGCTGAACGCTGCTTTTTTTGCAGGAGTTTTTTTTTTCAGCCGAATCAGTCCCATTGATTCCTATGGGGAAAGCGTGCACGAGCACGTTTTACCAGCTCACCGCTACCGTAAGCAACACTGGTATTGAGGTGAGATGTGGAGCTAAATTCTGCTCTACGCTCACCTTTTTGCGGCTAACACCGGGGTTAAAAAAAACCTGTAATACCAACGTTACTTTAGGTGAGCAGTGAGGCAAAACTAACAGTTAGCAACGCACCCCTGTTCCCGCAAAACTCGTAATCTCGGTGATACATAATACATACATACATAAATACATACATACTTAAATAAATGCATACATACATAAAACATACATAATACATACATACATACATACATAAATACATACATACATAATACATACATAATACATACATACATAAATACATACATACATAAATAAATACATGCATAAAAGCTGGAATTCTTATTTGTTTCTGTTTCTCAGGGTACAAGAAGAAGGTGTTGTTGCAAAATGGCCTCAAAGCATCTATTTCACATTTCAGTTTTATCGATTCCATCCTTTGACGACTCCTCGACTGCAGCTGGTAAAATTACAATCTTCAAGCGGCACCAGTACCAATTCTTTAGCTCATATTTTAATTCAGATCAACAAGGATGGCTCTATCAACAAAGGAAAGTGATATTCTATTTGTTCCCACATAATTTTTCTTCGTTCTCTTGGTAGCTTTATTTGAAAAAGCAGGAATACTTAGGAGCCGGACCATTTTTGGTTCAGAACCCTGGGTAGCGTTTGCTGATTGGTGGCTACATTTATTCCTTTAAATCAAACATCCTCCAACTTTGCCCTCCAGAGGTTTTGGAACTACATTTCCCATGATGCTCAGCCAGCATATCCAAAACATCTGGAGGGCCAGGTTTGAGGATGTCTTTTTAAATGGATGTCAGGGTAAAAATGCTTTGTTTTGTTAAGATATTTTTTTATACAAATGCTTGTTTTTCATATCATGAAAATCTGGCCTATTAGGGGTACTTGAGGAATGGAGTTAAAGGGATAATAAATACCAAAAATGTTATTGTTTAAAAAGATAGATAATCTCTTTATTTACCATTACCCAGTTTTGCATAACCAACACTGTTATAGAAATATACTTTTTACCTTTGTAATTACCTTGTATCTAAGCCTCTGCAGACTGACTCTTTATCTCAGATCTTTTGACAGACTTGCATTTCAGGCAATTAGTGCTGACTCTTAAAGGGACAGTCTAGTCCAAAAAAAAACTTTCATGATTCAGATAGGGCATGTAATTTTAAACAATTTTCCAATTTACTTTTATCACCAATTTTTCTTTGTTCTCTTGGTATTCTTAGTTGAAAGCTTAACGTAGGAGGTTCATATGCTAATTTCTAAGACCTTGAAGGCCACCTCTTAAGAATGCATTTTAATAGGTTTTTCACCACTAGAGGGTGTTAGTTCATGTTATATAGATAACACTGTGCTTGTGCATGTGAAGTTACCTGGGAGCCATCACTGATTGGCTAAACTGCAAGTCTGTCAAAAGGACAAATAAAAGGGCAGTCTGCAGAGGCTTAGATACAAGATAATCACAGAGGTAAAAATATATAAATATAACTGTGTTGGTTATGCAAAACTAGGGAATGGGTAAACAAGGGATTATCTATCTTTTAAAACAATAACAATTCTGGTGTAGACTGTCCCTTTAAATAACTTCACGTGCATGAGCACAGTGTTATCTATATAAAACATATGAATTAACGCCCTCTAGTGGTGAAAAAAATGTCAAATGCAGAGGCAGACTTCAAGGGCTTATAACTTAGCATATGAGCCTACCTATGTTTAGCTTTAAACTCAGAATAACAGGAGAACAAAGCAAATTTGATAATAAAAGTAAATTAGAAAGTTGTTTAAAATTACATGCCCTATCTGAATCATGAAAGTTTAATTTGGATTTTACTATCCCCTTAAGAAACACTGCTCAATTTGAACCAACACATATTTAATTTTGACTTTCCTTTCCCTTTAAATAGCACAAAAAAAATAATAAATACTGGTGTACATTGATACTGCATGTTTGAGTACTGTGTTTGTTCTTAAATTACTTCATTATATCATGACACAATAATGTCTTTTCTCCCCTTTAAAGGGAAACAGTACCCAAATTTTTTCTTTTGTAATTCAGAAAGAGCATGCAATTTTAAGCAACTTTCTAATTTACTCTTATTATCAATTTTTCTTCGTTCTCTTGCTATCATTATTTAAAAAGAAGGCATCTAAGCTTTTTTTTTGGTTTCAGTACTCTGGACAGCACTTTTTTTATTGGTGGATGAATTTATCCACCAATCAGCAAGGACAACCCAGGTTGTTCACCAAAAATGGGCCGGCATCTAAACTTACATTCTTGCATTTCAAATAAAGATACCAAGAGAATGAAGAAAATGTGATAATAGGAGTAAATTAGAAAGTTGCTTAAAATTTCATGCTCTATCTGAATCACGAAAGAAAAATTTTGGGTACAGTGTCCCTTTAATCTTTTCCCAGTTATTTGTTATAACGGCTGCAGGGTATCAAATATATTGGAAATTTCTCTATTAGTCTTTATTCTTGCAATTGCAAAGAGCGGCTTTTGAAACCACCATCTATCCAGCAAATGTCAATAGATGAGCACTGGCCTTTGTGTTTAGCAAGAAATATGATAAGGAGGTCTGCTCTTCCTGTAGTATCTGCACATTTGAATGGACATTCTTTTGAGAACCATAGGCTGTAGTTTCAATGAGCAAAGTCAGCTATTTTAAATATAAAAATAAACCTAAAAAAAAATCTATTTCTAAACATTTAATACTCTGATTCTGGTAAAACAAGTATGTAATTGGGAACAAAAGAAGTAACTATTTTACAGTACAAGGTCTATTTAATATAATTGCTATTTTTAGTTTATAATTATCAGCTCCAATTATACTTTATAATATATTTAACCTTGTAAAACACCATTTATTTTTATTTATTTTTTTATAATTGGTATGTGTTTAAGAATTAAACACTTATAAAACAACATTTATTTGACACTAGAATGTCCTTTTAATACATTTTATACATAGCTTCCTTTATTCATATATAATGCTATTCATTAGTAGGGATGGGCGAATGTTTCTAAATATTTTAAATTTAAAAAGAATTTTGATACATTCGTTTGTTCGAATCGAATTTCAAATGTTTATATAACATTCTAACATTCTATTTTCAAATTTTCGTTTTTCCAATTTTTCAATACAATTTTAAAATATTTGTTTGAATAGAAAAATGTTTAGCTATGTATTCATTCAATTTCGAAATGTAATATTCAAATGTGACATTTGAATTTGAATGTAAGATTCAAATTCAAAATAGTATTTCTAGTCTACAACTGTGTTTAATAAATGTAATATTTGAATTTGAATGCTACATTCGAATTTGAATGTCACATTAAAAACCGAAATATTATTTCTAATCTAATACTGTGTTTTTTAAATGTAATATTCGAATTCGAATGTGACATTCAAATTCGAATGTCACATTCAAAATAGTACTTCTAGTCTAATACTGTGTTTTTTTAAATATAATATTCTAATTCGAATGTGACATTCGAATTTGAATGTCACATTCGAATTTGAATGTCACATTCGAATTTGAAATAGTATTTCTAGTTTACAACTGTGTTTAATAAATGTAATGTATGAATGCTACATTCGAAATCGAAATAGTACTTCTAGTCTAATACTGTGTTTTTTAAATTTAATATTCGAATTCGAATGTGACATTCAAATTCGAAATAGTATTTGTAGTTTGCAACTGTGTTTAATAAATGTAATATATGAATGCTACATTCGAATTTGAATGTAACATTCAAATTTGAAATAATATTTCTAGTCTAATACTGTGTTTTATAAATCTAATATTCGAATTCGAATGTGACATTCAAAATAGTATTTCTAGTCTCCAATTGTGTTTTATAAGTGTAATATTCTAATTTGAATGTGACATTCGAATTTGAATGTGACATTCAAATGTGACATTCGAATGTGACATTCGAAAACTGTAAATAACATTCGATAATAGAATTTTTAGGAATATTCGTTCTTATCAACATTCTATTATGTAAATCGAATTTCTACAATAAAATTTGTTCTAACATTCGAATTCGAATATAAACACATTCGCCCATCCCTATTCATTAGTATAAAGTACAGTATCAGTATATCATTATTGTATTTTACAAAACCAAACCTCTGTAAAGCCAAACACTGAATAATCATCTGAATGTGTGTGTGTTCTTTTATAAAACGAGAGAGAGGTTTTAGATTGTAAAATGTTTCTTTGGCTACAGGTTCCCCTGGTTATCAGATTAAGTTTATGGTTGATCCTGGAATCCTTAAGTCTGGGGAACAAAGATGGTTTCTACGTTATCTGGCACTCCAGACTCTGCAGATTGATATCTGGGATGGGGAATCCTTACTTCTCATTGGATCAGCTGCCGTAGAAATGAAGGTATTTATTTGTAAACATATTACACAGGGCTGTTTTACAAAAGGAACAAACGTAACCAGCATTCCATATCTACATACATATCCCAAGGTGCAAACATAGCTGTTGCAATATGCTATGGGCAAAATTCATCATGATTGCAGTTGCACAGGTTCGCAAGTAAAGAACTTGTCCGCCTGTAATTGCCACTTGTGATACTTCATCATGTGGTGAAATTTAACAGTGTACAAGAGCATTGCCGCCCCCTGCTCTTCTTGTGCAACAAATTGTGTGAGAGCAGGGCCTGTCAGTCACCCCGAAATGGCTGAGTGTCAGATTGATCTTGCTACTTCTGAGGTGATGGAGAGGCAAAAGAAGCAGTTTCTACTTCTTTAATTTGTGGCTGTAGGCTCACTCGTGCATGCCTGCACCGCAAAGCCACAAAAGCGGCAAGTGCATCGTAATAAATCTACCCCTGTAGGGCAGATATAATATGCCTAATCTGGCTCTTGTAAATACACAGTAATATATAAATTGATATGCATATTTTGTCAGGGTGCCAGGAATCAGACTGAGAGGAGAAGTGCAAAAATAATCACACCTTTATTAATAGCAAAAAATAATAAAAAGTCCACAAGTCAAATAACAAGCCAGGAATCAAAACCAGAGCTGGTAGTCAGACGAGCCGAGTCAGGAGCCAAAGCGAATAGTCAGACGAGCCGGAATCAGGAACAAGGAAAACAGCAGTCAGGAACAAGCCAGGGATCAGGAACCAGGAAGGACGTCAGGCAGCCAGGTAATACACAGGAACTCTCACAAACAGGTCTGAAACAACGCAAAGGCAAAGCATACTGAACAGAGGCCCTTTAAATAATAAGTGATGACATCACAATTCTGAGACTGCATCCTGTCTCACATGGATGATGCACACCAGTCTGGCCATAAAAGGAAGTGCAGGAAGTGAGCAGCATCCCCCACAATGCACCAGTCTGCACCATAGTCAGGAAGAGAGGCGAGTAAAATGGCTGCCAGCAGCACATGGCAAACAAAACAGGGAAAAAACCCTGACATATTTATACATTTAAATGGTTTGCCAGGTGTCCAGATTTGAATTGGACACTCCAATATTTCAGCAGGCTGTCCTGTAAAATCTATACAGAAAATGGACACTTAAATGTTATATTTTTTTATAAAGTCCCCTGGGTGGGAACAAAATAAATTACAAATTTGGTGCGTACATTACTATATACGGAAGGGTGAAGAAATTATTGCCATTTAAGGGGAGGGGTTGTGAAACTGCTGTGTTTTATGGGGGAGGTTACAACACTGTTTTGCATGTGATTTTCGCAGTCGTAAAGGGGTTCAGATTACTGATATGTGAAAGTTACTGGCAGCCAATAAGGTAAAATGATTGATTCTTGTGTATTAAATTTTATAATATATATATGTGTGTGTGTGTGTATATATATATATATATATATATATATATATATATATATATATATATATATATATATATATATATATATGTACTGTGTATATATACTGTGTGTGTATATATATGTGTATATATATATATTATGTATATGTATGTATTTGTGTATATATATATGTATGTTCGTGTGTCTCTGTGTGTATGTATGTGTGTGTATATATATATATATATATATATATATATATATATATATATATATATATATATATATATATATATATATATATACACACACAGTATTATAAAAAAGAATTGCTATAGATCTAGGTACATATTATACAACTGTTTATGATTTTAAAGATGAGACTCAAACTCTAGTTGTAAATGATAGCTTAATAACACCATTATTAATAAACTTGCAGAATACTGTACAAACTTTTAATATAAATTTGACAGAATGTGGCAGCATTATTATAAGGATTTAGTTCAGCCCTTTAAAAAAATATTCTCATGGTAGAAATGTGCCTACAGATTAATGACTTTTAAAGTCTTAAATAAAATATTGCTGACAATGAATACCATAAAACTATAATGATTTGTAGAACTACAGAATCTTTCTTTTGGGTGTATTTTGGAAGTTTTTTTTTTTTATATTAAAGACTTAATGTAGGTACTGTAAATAAATATTGTGTATATATATCAAATTACCCACAGGTATATTTTGAATAGGTTCATTGATTAACTGCAGAATCTACTAATATATATTATTTTAAATATATGAATTTCTTTACCTGCACTATTGACTCATCTATTACTGTAAAAACCTTCTCTATATTAAATTACTTTTCTAATTAATAAGAGGAAGGTGTCATGTTGTAATTTTCTTTGCCATTAAAATACCACCATGTGTTATAGTTATACAGATTTATTGAAGCATATTTATTGTATCCTTTCATCAGTTTTTCTTTGACTAATCCAGAAGTTTTCACAGTTCTTTAAATAGGAAGCATTTTTTGCTTACCTGATTAATGTAATTTAAGGGCTCCATGTACTAAGCAGCGGGCGGACAGCTACTCAACTCGCGAAGCTGTCCGCCTGCCTTCGCTACACACGGGCAGCGGATCTGTTGATATGTATCATTACACACTCATCGGAGTGTGTAATGCCTGCCCCTTCATTCGCGTGACCAATCACACGACTGAAGGGGCTGTCAATCACTGAGAGCGAGCGAGCTCTCTGTGATTTTCCCTCGCCACCTCAGAGGTGGCGTAGGGTGTAAGAAGCAGCGGTCTAATGACCGCTGCTTCTTACATTGCAGGAAGCAGGCTTGCATATGCTTTTACTTCCATTAACTAATTTTCTTTTTTTTCTTGGGATCCTTTGTTGAAAAGCATACATAGGTAGGCTCAGGAGCTGAGAGCTAGTTGCTGATTGGTGGCTGCACATATATACCTTTTACCATTGGCTTACACATGTAATTAGCTAGCTCATAGTAGTTCATTGCTGCTCCTTTAATTAAGATAGAATAGAGAAAAATTGATAATAGAAGTAAATTAGAAAGTTGTTTAAAATTGTATGCTCTAATAGGGGCAATAATAGACCTAGGCCAGTAATAGCTAAATTGCTCAATTTCACTGATAAGGTAACCCTTCTCCAACATTTTCGTAAAAATCAGCCCATCATGTTTAAAGAGAACAAGATTCTCCTATTTCAAGACTATTCAGCAGAGACGTCAGCGAGGAGAAGAAATATTGCTCCAATCTGCTCTAAATTTATTCAGCAGGGTTATCAGGCCTTAATTATGTACCCATCTAAACTTAAAGTTTTTGCCAGAGGAGGAACTCACCTTTTTGAAGGTGCACAAGAGGCAGAAAGATTCTTAAATCAATTAAGCTCTAGTGAGTAAACCGAACAGATATTAAGGATTCACTGTCATTGTTTTTACCTTTTTTTTTTTTAAGGTAATGCTGACAGCGGAACTAGCTCAAAATAGCGTAGGTGTCCTGCGGGGGGTTTCTTTTTTTCTTTTTTTTTTTTCTCTCTCCTTAGTACCAATTTCATGTATCTATTTACTAAATTAAATGCTTAATTTTAAAATAGTATCTTGGAACGTAGGAGGTATCACCACTCCTATAAAGAGGAAGTCAATCATTTCTCATTTAAGGAAAATGAATACAGAAATAGCTTTCCTCCAGGAAACGCATCTTACCCTAGAAGAAGTATTGAAGTTAAAAACATCATGGGTTAAGGAAGTGTTCGCCACTTCAGGACAGGGGAGAAAGAGAGGGGTAGCCATCTTGGTGGGGAAAAAGATCAATTCAGAAATTCTGCATGTTGGGACAGACCCAGAGGGGAGATCAGTGATTTTAAAAATAAAAATTGATAATCGTGTGTTCACAATGTGTAATGTTTATGCACCTAACACTCTTGATCCAGAGTTCTGGAATCAATTACAGACAGAGATACTCTCTGTACTAGAGGGTAACCTTATTCTCGCAGGAGATTTCAACATGGCTCCACAGTGTCCACTTGACAGGCTGAGACAAAACACAAAACAGAAAAAACATAAAAAAGACAACTTGGAATCTAAAATTTTCACTAGGCTTATGCAAAACTTAGGTGTTAGGGACATATGGAGGATGCAAAATCCCGATGTTAGAGAATATTCTTGCCTATCTAAAGCCCATAAAACATTATCAAGGATCGATCTCTTTTTGATAGACGAAAGACTCTGCACATTCGAGGTTAAGGCAAAAATCCTTCCTATATGTATATCTGATCATGGGCCAATATCTTTAGATCTCCAAGATAAACAGCCTAAGTTCAAGTTAAATCGCTTCTTCTTCCCCTCTCACTTAGCATCAGACATGAAATTCAAGAACTGGCTAAGAGCTAAATTTAATGACTACGACCTCTGCAACTCAGATTATAGAGATCGTCCTGCCATATATTGGGAGGCAGCAAAGGCTGTAATAAGAGGTGAAATTATAGCGTATATGGCCATATTAAATAAAAAAAGGCAACAAAGAGATAAGGAATTAACGCATGCAGTTATAAACGCATATAATAGATTCCTTCTTGACTCTAACCCTGCAAATTGGACCAAGTATATCAGAGCAAAAAGCAATAAAGACGATTTTTTGCTATACAGAGAAACCCAGAATGAACTAAAACTACAGTCCAAATTATATAAATATGGCAATAAATCTGGGAAACTCCTAGCTAGACTGGTCAAAAGCGAGAAAAAATCTTCGCTAATCGAAAAACTGGTGCTAGAAGGGAAGGAAGTATTTAAGCATGAAGAAATAGCGCAAGAAATGGAAAAATATTATCAGGAACTCTATTCATCCAGATACTCAGATTTACCTCGAGCAGAGGACTTTTGGAGCAAAATATCAATCCCCAAGCTATCTATTGACATAGCCGAAGCTATCAATATGCAAATCACAGAGGAAGAAATTAAAAAAACAATTTCTGACCTTGCTCTGAACAAAACTCCTGGGCCAGATGGGTTACCCAATGAGCTATACAAAATACTATCTTCTGAAATATCAACCCATCTTTGTAAATATTATAATTCTATCTATATTAAGGGAGAAGAAATGACAAAACTTTTTACATCCTCCTACACAACCCTAATACTTAAAAGTGGAAAGGATCCAACTTTAAGGGGGTCTTATAGACCAATTGCTCTATTAAATTCTGATTACAAGATTTTCACATCAATCATTGCTCAAAGGTTACAAAAAATACTAGGTGGCATCATTCACAAAGACCAAGCTGGTTTCTTAAATGCTCGAAATTCTGCAGCAAAAATTAGAGAGATCTTGGTAACATCAGAATATCTTTTTAATGTTGGGGAGGAGGGGAGAAGAGGGGGAAGGACCCCACCAGATCTAGCGGTCATCTCGGTTGATGCCGAGAAGGCCTTCGATTCCGTTCACTACGACCATCTTCTCACTTCATTAGTGAAGTTTGGCTTCACAGGTAGTTTCCTTCACTTTATCAAAAATCTTTATAAACAGCCTTATACAAGGCTAATCGTAAATAACTTGTTGTCATCCCAGATAGTACTGGGTAGGGGGACCCGTCAGGGCTGCCCCCTCTCTCCTCTCCTCTCCTCTTCAACATCTGCATTGAACCTTTGGCAACTGCGATCAGGCAACAATTAGAAGGTATTAAAATACAGGATTATGAAATAAAGTTAGCCCTATATGCAGATGACATTCTTATATATCTATCAAACAGTAAAAAAAATCTTCCTAAATTACTACAAATCATTGATCAATTTGGGTCCTTTTCTGGATATAAAGTAAATACTACAAAGTCAGAATTACTCTGGCTTAAAAAAAACAGTTCCTCTTCCAGTAATATTCCCTTCCGATTAGTAAAAGACTCATTTAAATATTTGGGTATCCACATCCCGAGTGATCCCAAAGATCTTTATAAGCTTAACATCCTACCAATTATATCAATATTCAGGGAAAAGCTCAGAAACTGGGAGAGTTTGCCACTCTCCATTTCTGGACGGATAGCACTTTTTAAGATGGTCCTCTTTCCAAAACTGTTATATGTTCTACAGAACACGGCGATAATGCTTTTGGACAGGGACATACGAGTAATTAATAGCTTACTTCGGAGGTTCATTTGGCAAAAAGTAAGACCCAGAATCTCCTTGACCAAATTGTCATCCTCTAAAGCTTGTGGAGGCTTTGCATTGCCAGACATAAAGTTTTATAATCTGGCATTCTTAGCCCGAATAACGGCGGATTGGATCTGTTCCAGAGACTATGTCCTGAACAACAGATTAGAAGAGAAAATTTGCTATCCATACACACCCATAGCTCTCCTACATTGTGAACTTAAAGAGTGGCCAGTTAATATTAGAGCACTTAAAATGTTCTCAAATCCCCTGAGGGCCTGGAAGAAAATAGGAAAGATCCTTGATTTTAACTGTCAGATATCTCAATATTTACCGTTAATAGGTAATCCTAAATTTCAGGCAGGCATAGACTCAGCGGTGTTTAAACATTGGCACGTATCAGGATTAAACAGACTTATACAATTCGTGGATCAAGAGAGAAAATGTATTATAGCATTTGATGAACTTAAAACTAACTTTAATCTTTCAAACAAGGATTTCTTTGCCTATCTACAGGTAAGGCACTACATCACAGATACTATGAGACCAATTAACTGGCGATGTGACCTGGGTAGGCTGGAGCTCTGGCTGACTCTGGTAAGGAGCGGGTTAATGTCAATTACCCCATGCTACCATCTACTGGGGGAAGGCAAAGGGGAACATCTCCTTGGAAAACTAACCCAAGCTTGGAGCTTGGTCTTGCCACAAGAGCACATTGACAGCCAACTCATAAAAACCTCTATTAGTAGAGTATCTCAGGCCACAATCTCAGCCACCTGGAGAGAGGCTCATCTAAAACTTTTACATAAATATTATTATACCCCTGAGAAAGCATTTAAGTTCAATAATCTAAATTTTGACAAATGCCCTAAGTGTTACATGGAGGCCGCAGACTTGAGACACATGATCTGGGATTGTCCACTGATTAGACAATGCTGGTATAAAGTTGAATTCTGGGCAAGAACGTCACTTAAAATCTCCCCTCTGGGTCTTTCACTGCTTCAGGTTATATTCTGTTTAAATAATCCAGAAGAACATAGCCCTAATGGAAAGTTAATTACCATAATTATTCTGGCAGTTAGGTATTTAATCTTCAAGAAGTGGAAGTTAAGAAACTTACCAACAGTACCAGAGATTAAAAATTTTCTTAAAAAGCAATGCATTATAGAGCAGCGAGACACCAATATTGATAAGGAATCGGATATTCAGTCCTTCTTTAATAAGTGGGCACCATTCATTAAATCCCTTACACCACCAGAAATTGATCAAGTAATATTTCCTTTTCAAAACTCAGAACTGGTACTTCTGGGATTATGGTAAAAGCAAGACACATTATCTTTTCTCTTTCTCCTGGTACGATACAGGAGAATCTTTTTGTTCTTTTTATCTTTATATATAAATATATATACCCCTTTTTTTTTTTTTTTTTTTTTTTTTTTTTTTTCTCTTCTTTTCTTTCTTTTTCCCCCTCGCAAGACTAACCTTGAACACGTTGATATTATCATTACCTGAGATAGCTTAGGATCTTATCTACAAGACATGACTCACAATGTAACTCTCCAGGGATGACGATATATGCTCAGAGGAGGGGGGGTGGGGGGAGAGGGGAAGACTGCTTCTGGCCCTGTTCCTGGCCATAGTTGTGATACTGATATTGATGTTTTTGTTGGGGGGAGGGGAGGGAGGGGAAAAAATGGGGATAAAATATACTCCATCAGAGAAATTATAATCATTTAGGATTGACAGAATGGAATTTAAATCATAGTATTCTTATTCTATTTCTTTTTTTATTTTTTCTTTATTTTTTTTCTTTTTCTTTCTTTGCTTGCTGATGTCTCTTTGACGGTTTATTCTTTGTTTTTGAAATTTTCGAAAATGTATAAATCTGTTGGAGTTTAATAAAGATGATTTAAAAAAAAAAATTGTATGCTCTATCTGAATGGTGAAAGACAAATTTTTGGTTTCATGCCCCTAAGGCCCTGGAAATCCAGAAGTGCTGGGCACTGCAGACGAAGAAGGGTGCTAGATTGGTGTTAAAGGACCAGTCAACACAGTAGATTTGCATAATCAACAAATGCAAGATAACAAGACAATGCAATAGCACTTAGTCTGAACTTCAAATGAGTAGTAGATTTTTTTTTCTGACAATTTTAAGTTATGTCTTTTTCTACTCCCCCTTTACCATGTGACAGCCATCAGCCATTCACAAATGCATACACACTTATTCTTGCTCATGCTCAGTAGGAGCTGGTGACTCGAAAAGTTTAAATATAAAAAGACTGCACATTTTGTTAATGGAAGTAAATTGGAAAGTTGTTTAAAATGGCATGCTCTATCTGAACAATGAAAGTTTAATTTTGATTGAGTGTCCCTTTAAGTATTAAAAAATGCTGAATTTCAACTCCCTTAAAATGATGGTAAACTTTAACTAATCAAATGCCATGCATGTACTCTTTGCCATTAAAAAAAGTATATGTGTACCTTTTTTTTTTATTATCCTTCTGTTAAAGTGTTAAATTAGTAATGCTTCTATTGCAATGTCATGCTGGCCCACTTTGGTGAACTCCTTTTTTTTTTGTTTATTTAAATGACAATTCCAGTGAACATCCAATCAACATGTGTGTCATTTGACAATCCCTTTAAAGCCCTAAGAAATCCTAGAGAGAGAGAGTGGGTGGGACTGCTCTATACATCACAGCCCAGCCAAAAGGGGAAATGAAGGGGGACAGAGAAACAGACAATACCAATTAGATTTTAATTTTTTTATTTTGTATGTGTATATATATATATATATATATATATATATATATATATATATATATATATATATATATATTTATTTATAATTATGTGCTTTTACTTGCAAACTAATATATTTTGCATTGCAAAATTCTTATAGTCTGAAATTTACCATCACATTAAGGTCTAGAAACCCTGAAGACCCCTTGTTTGAAATGCAACTCCCTGCTCTTTAAAATGGTGGGTGTCTAGGGGGTATAAAAAACACATACCTTGTGCAAGCTGAGGGTCCCTAGACACTTATAACAGGTCACCAAAAAGTTCTAGAGACCTGAAAGACCCCTTGTTTTAAAGTCCAAAAGCCCCTCTTTAAAATAATGCCCCTATAAAGGTTGGAATTGCAAAATAGTAACTGTGGTAGTAGTGATGACCTGACATAAATAAATGTGCATTTATGAGTAGAGGCTCATAAGAGTCCATAAATGTAGATCAAAGTTAAATAAATATACCAAAAGGCCCTTATTTATATAAGGATAACATTTTATTACAAATATGTATTTTTCCCCCCAACAGTTTATTCTTCCCACAGGTGTTCTCAATGCAGTTTACATCAGGACGGCCTATCCATTTGCATTCATGGGGTATCATAATTTAAAGCCTCAATCATTTTCTCTAACCAAACTTTGGTTCAACTATTAGATAATCTTAGAAAATGAAGTCCCATTAGAGCAAATAGCTTAAAACCAGAAAATATGGCTGATCGATTTTAATGCATATAATTATAGTGAATCGCTTACTTATTTGCATTTATCATTGCTGACCATGTGACAGTTACACCAATCCGCATCAAAAAATTATAGCAGTTTTCAAACGAGTAGTGTTTATATTACATATTTTCACTAGTCTACACAGGTGTTAATTTATAACATTTTAACACATTTCCTCTGTAATACTTTGTAATGTATTTGTCACTAACCGGTTGTTTGTTTATTTATTAAAGGACCACTCAATGATTGTATATAGCAAAAGCTACCAATTTTACCAGTGCATAGTGAATATACAGTATTATGTATTTGAAGTTTCATTTGAAAACGTTTGAATCTAATGTTTTGTGAAAACTTACTTTTAACTTGTTTGTGTAACATTATACTATCTGAATCCCGACCACACACGTTCAGAGGAGGATGTACTCACAGTGATTGACAAGTTTTTGCAGCCAATCTGATGTTAGTTATTTTGTATGCTTTTCATCGATCTGCGCATGCGTGCCCCCCCTTATGCACGCTCACGTGGTCTGTCCCCTTGCGCGCACGCACAAGATAATAGTACAGCATAGATCATAGTACTGCATGTGGGCAGTGATACCAAGGGATTGCAGTCCCGTTTTGCCGGTGACATCACGTGTGACATCACTACTTCCATTTGCGCATGGGCAGAGGAGGAAAACTGCATATACGTATATATGCAGTTTTCATTAGGCATATAGCAAGAATTATTTCAAAATGATCATTCTCAATAATTATAAGGCAGATTTCAATCAGTTACAGCTCTAAATTATTAATTTTACATTGTGCACACATTTATGCTGATATCTAGGACTGTTGATTGGTCCTTTAATTTATTTATTTATATATTCTTTTAGTAGTTTACTCCTAAGATTAAAAGGACTTTTCCACCAAAAGCCTTTGTTTGAGACAGTGATAAAAAGAGGAATCTAATCTGATCATTTCACTCGAAACACGACACCAGCAAATTCCGATTGGTCTCGAGTGATAACGCAAGTATGACCATTGACCAAACATCCAGGTGTACCTGATTGAGAACCACACACTGAACACTACTCGAAAACTATAACCCCATAACTATAATTTTTTGATGCGGATTGGTGTAACTTTGTCACATTGTAAGCAATGATAAATGCAAAAAAGTAAATGATTCACTATAATTATATGCAATAAGATCGATCAGCCATATGTTCTGCTTTTAGATTGTAAGCTATTTGGTCTGATGGGACTTATTTTTGTAAGATTATCTAATAGTTGAACCAAAGTTTGGTTAGAGATAATGATTGAGGCTTTATATTATGATACCCCATGAAAGCAAATGGATAGGCCGTCCTTATGTAAACTGCATTGAGGACACATGTAGTAGATGTGTCGAAAGGCAGGTAGGCAGGACAGGAACTATATATATATATATATATATATATATATATATATATATATATATATATATATATATATATTGATGTTATGTTGCTAGGACATTGCATCTTATTCAACACAATTTTATTTGCTCTTGAGAAAGGTATAATTGTTGCCGTAACGTGTAGAGCTATTTTATCTTTGTTTTTAATAAATTAAGCTGAATCTGTATCAAAGGCTCATTGATGTTTTCGAGTGATTTCAAGAATAAAGACCATTTAACTCAAATTAGCCTGTGAGTATATTGCATTGGTTTTCTCCAGTGTATGGCGTTACTGCCATTTTTGATTTATTATCTCTTGGAGGTTAAAACAGCCTGACGTGACCAGTGGAACCAAACCTGGATTTTAGCTATATACCCAAGGGACACAGCGCCGCCACCTTCGCATCTTTACATTATGCAATATTCAAATTAAAAAAATTCAAATTGATACATTTGTAATAGTATTTCTAATACTCTCTTTAAATGTAATAGTCTAATTATGCAATATTTGAAATAGAAACATTCAGATTGATATATTTGTATCTATTATGTATCAATGTACTAAATTCTCTACCACATGAACTATTGAACTTCTGAATAGTATTTGTTCAATCAAATATTACATATGAAAATTCGAATGTGGTTATTTAGAAAACGAAAGTAAAATTTGAAAATCGAAAATAACATTTGATTACTGAATTTGAATGGATTTTCAATCTTTTGTCCAAAACGAATGTGCACAGGACTATTTGTTTTTGCCAAAAAAAATCACACTTTCAGCACATCTGCCCATCCCTAGTCATGGTACAGTATAGTTTGCTTGGACTGCTGAAAAAATCAGCACATATTTTGCATGGGTTGCTCACTAAAAATGACTAGTATTGCTAAACTGTGAGCAACATCTAAAAGCTTTAAACCAGATCATCACAGATTTGTAATTGGCTCAACAGTTAAGGGGTGAAAAAAACCCTCAGAAATTCCAGTCGCTGATTGGTATAAACTCCTCTGTGCATGCTTGATTGGCATGAACTCCCTATGTCAGTCTAGGAGTAAATATAGTGCACTTTTACTGGGGTGGGGGTTTAAAAAAATGTTTATGCTAATGCTTCATATTCCCATAATACTTTTTTTTACTATGATGTAAACATTGATATTCATTAGTCCTAAAATGTTAAGACTATTAGGCCGCATTTACATTGTTGACTATAATCGGCAGGTGAAAAACTTGGCATAAATCTTGTAACATAAGCACAAATATTTTTGTATTTAGGCATCACTGTTGTACAGTCTGTTGGTATTGGGGGTTACAGAAATGTACCTATATATATGTATTTGATAGACATATTTGTAACATCTTTACAGGACCACCCGTAGCATTTGTGGAGCTCTGGGCAAGACAAATTTATGGGGCCCCTCAGCATAGCCCCCTTATTGCCCCCCTTTATGTTCTGCCCCCTGTATGACCCACCCCTATCCAAACATTTAGTTTGTTCTATATAAAGAATAACACCATAAATTACACCTCCTGATACCATAAACACTCCTTCATAAGGTAAATACAAGATATACATTGTGCCTTCTCATACCCTCACACCAGACAGTGAAGTCCCCCCAACGTGTGCGGCCCAGAGCAGGTGCCTCTCTTGCCCTGCAAAAAAGGCAGGCCTGCATCTGTAGGACACACAAGATAAAAATCACAATCGTAACATTTACAAATGTAAATCTCGTTCTTAAAATATATATTTTTTTATTTCAGACTTTTCGTGTGTGCAATTTATTGTACTCGCTAGTCTTTTCAAATGGGATTTCTATCAGCAGTCGCTTTGTTATGATCTGGATTTAACTGTTTTTCAGTTCCATCTCGTTTCTTGGCGACCAAGATCTTTTGCTCACATTTTGTTTAAAAAAAAAAGTCCCAAAATCATATTTTAAATAATCGTCATTTACAATCTCTTCATTGTGTCACCATCTTCATACTGTAATAGACAAACAAACCTTGTTCTGTACAGTGAACGTTTGCTAATATTTTAAACCTTGTAACTAGGGTTAGCAACCCTCCTGTCTCCCGGCTCCCGTATTATATCCCTTCCTAGTTCTGAATCTCCTGTGCATGTTTGGGTTCAGGGCACCCAGATGCATTGAGAGACAGCGGTCAGGCAACAATAAAGAAGACTTAAACAGCAGCCAGGCAACTAAACAGTTACTTTCTAGTTGTCTAGAAAGCTGCTGCTTCTAAACCATGGTTGCTGCCTGCTTGAGGTGCTGAAGTCAGAAGAGGGGATGTTATGATACAATAGGTTAATATATTAGAGTGGAACACAACTGCAAAATTGATGGTTTGTATTCACCTCTTAGTTCAAAATCTCTATGGAGAAAGAGACTTCTGTTCTAGTGGTGAGAATTACTAAGTTTTTATTATTACCCAATATTATTAACACTGGATATAAAAGAAGAATGTGTTTCAGCTTGAATCAAAACAGTAATAAAAAGTAGTTACCGACTTGCTGAACTCAGTTTGTAGTGAAATCTGAGATCCTGATTATGTTGAGGTAAATATGGTATTAAACAAAACACTTGTGCATTGACAGGTAGCTTTAGGAATCGTTATATTTCAGGGATTGTTAGTAGTGTTAGATGCCTCATAAATATACACAGTTCGTTACATACAAAGCTAAAATCAGTTCAGTAGCAAGGGTTAGTTTTGTCCATAAGATGTACAAGTTAGTACCTGTTTAGTGTCTCCAGCTCACAGATCCGTAATGTCCTCAGTAGCTGTATCCAGGGTGAGTGCTGCAGGCAGCGTGAACCGGAAGTGACGTATCGGCACTTCAACAGTGGCTCCGTGGTTTGAAAAGAGAAGCAGGCAGAAATAAGTTTTGTTAAAATGAAGATGTTTGTAAATAAATACCTTTATCGACGTTGCAGGAAGATTTCCCAGCAGAGATTGAAGCTGAAATAAGAAACGTACAAAAGTCACTTAGCACTTGAATACAAGGTTTTAGATTAGGCTTGCAATTCACCTAGCTCTTAAGATGTATTAAACAATACTGAGCAAGGTGTCTAGATTGAACACAATCAGAAACAAGAGGTGGGAACCTGCCTTAAAGTGACAGAGAAATTCCTGATAGGTAGGCTTACCATAATTTTTAGAAGTGAAACTGGGACCACCTGGTGTGGTCAGTGGCGTGGTCAACGGGGCATGGTGATTATCCAATCCTTTTAAAGTAGTAGCTTTTATGTGCGTAATGTTTCATGGATACTCTACCCTTCCTCAGTCACACAACAAGTGAATCACACAGTTTAACTAAACCATAACACCACCCCTAGTGAAAAAGGCACCATTACGTTGTCATGGCAACCCATACACAACATGAGCAAATAAATCATTCATCTAAATCTCAGATTCTAAATAATGCCAAACATCAGGCATATTTACCAATTTTATAAAATAGTGAAAAGCATATAAATCACACAATTTTATATCTGCAGGGTAATATGTGTTTTATGTGTCTAATTAAGGAACAGAGCCAAATACTGATAAGGCATAAATACAACATTGAATGAATTACCCGCTAAAGCTGTTTAAGAGGCTACTCTATACCATAATGCAGGAAGATTACAGCCAAAATGCTATTCTGCATGAAGTAAAGCAAGATCCATGCCAATCCTACCTGTATGCACTTCCTGTTCATACTCATATGATTCCCCTAAAGGTGTATTACCGGTGATGTCACCAGAGGTCAGAGGGGTGTTAAATTACTAGAAAAACAAACCAAGTAGTACTACAAAATTAAAAAAAACCCTATGCTGCTCACTCAGCCTGTATTACTAAATGTGAACTTTGAAGGACACAAACGTTAAGCTAAGCAGGGCTGTATGTTACAAAGTACCAGCATCCAACTATGCTGGAGAGCCACAGTCCAGTCATTTTGAATATTGTGTCCGGGTTTCAGGCAGTCTGAAACCCGGACACATGATTTGAAACCCGGTTGCAACCCTACTGGGACAGAATGAACAACCGGGTGGGACACTGGGACAGCGCCTCCAAACAGGGACAATCCCAGTAAAAGTGGGACTTCTGGTAAGCGTACTGATAGGGGAGGTACTAGGCATGCCACTTATAGTTCAGGTCAAACCAGAACATTCTTGTGCTTTGCATAGCACCGCAAAAAGATTTTTTGCAGAATACACACTATGTATAATAGCACATAAACGCAAACTCTCACATACATATTCACACTCTCATACACACACTCTCTCACACATGCTCACGCTCACACACACTTTCTCACTCACTAACAAACATTTACACACACACTAACACAATCACACACTCACTAACATTCTCTCACACACCCTCTAACACACATAAACACTTTCTCTCACACACACACTCACACACATAGACACCAACGCTCTCACACACACACACAGTCTCTCACACACTAACACACATTCTCATTCACATACACTGAAATATACTCACTCTTTCACACACAGACTCGCACAAACAGAAAGACACTGACAAACTCTCACATGCACAGACACTGAGAAACACAAAGACGCGCTCTCACACACACAAAGACCTTGAGAAACACAAAGACCCACTTCTACACTCAGACACACTCCCACACAAAGACACACACATACAAGAGAGAAAGAACTATAGGCATATATTTAAAGATTTATATATTTAAAAATGCTGCCCATCGCTGTGCTGTGACGGCATCAGAACAAGGCTCCCATAGGAACCTATGGAAGAGCTTGCATTCGCATTGTGATTTAGTTGTAATAGCAGCGCACATTATCGTGCGCTGGTATTATAAAGTGGAGTTCTAATATCGCTTTATTTTATGGTGCATAATGATGCATAATTGTTCTATCTGGTATTTTCTTAAGTATAATTTATACTAAAGGGTCTGCACCTTTTTGTAATGAGTAGTTCTCCTGCAATTGTGCTATAGGTATGTTTAAGCTTGTTTCTAAAAGATCAGAAGTACTTGTCTTTGTTTTGAAGATAACATTGATTTCTGGATTTTGAAGGGGGCCTATATGTTATATTCTTCATGTAGTTTAAACCGTCTTTGTTTCTGTCACTCAAGAAATTTGCTACTGCTTCTGTGTTATGAGCACTGTTGTGTGTGCGCAACATATTTTCCTTTGTTTACTGATCTATGCCATGAAGGTCTCATGGTTTTAGCATGCCAGGGGTTACATTTCCTTTGGATTTCTTCTCTTCTATTTACAACCCTGTATCAGATATGTCTAAGAATCAGAGGTATGGGACCACTGGCTTTATTATCTGCACCTGGCTCAACAGGATACAGTGTGTGTGTGTGGGAGGGGGGGTAATTAAGTCTTTGCACTACAATGATTTTTATGATCCTTCAAAGATAGTTACAGAAAACAGTGTCTCCAGCAAGACACATGTTAGGTCAATCAGTGGTGATAGTAGAATATCTGGAAACATGTTTTTATCAAATGTATGACACTGGATGATAGAAATATGACAACCTTGTCATATTTGGTATCAAACTAATTCTCATTATGTCACAAGGGAATTGTCTATCTGTATTGTGTACTGGATATTCATAACAAAATGTTATAAGTTGTTCTATCATTTCAACCAAGGATTTTAGAGTTTATGACATGATGACAGGAGAGGGACAGTCACTCTATTTGCTCACTCTGAAAAGGGGTCTGACCAGAAATATAATCTTAGAGAAAATGGTATATAACTTTGATTTCAACAATATAATTGTGTCATTATAAATGGGAAGCTGTTCACAACAGGGTGTCTGATCATTTTCGAATTTCCCTGGAAGCAGAAAACTTCAGGGAAAGTTAAAGTTCTGTAATATTTTCTCCCTTTTATTTTGAAAACTGTTTTGCTGTGTATAATTTTATTTGTTAACATTATTCTCTTATATTAATGCATTGTGACACCTTTTTTGTTCACAATAAATGTTCCTTTATTAAGTTTTTCCTTTATCTAATATTTAAACCATGTTAGTGAAAGAGACTGGTGCTTATAGTACTGTCTTTTCTTTAGCTTAATTTTTGCTAAATTATATTTTGGGATTTAAATTTGTTAGTCTGGGTTTTCCTAAAGATTTCCCATATACAATCTTAGGTGGTGGCAGCTCAGAGATAGTTTAGTGTGGGTGGCATAAAAGGGGAGTTTTTTGGTAATTTATTCTGATGGAAAGTAAAAAACCTTTTCAGGAGCAAATCACTGATAGATTGTGATTGAGGGCTATATTAGTCAGAATAATCTCTCCATATTTGCTGCTTGTCAAATGACACCTACGTCCAATTGTCCTACTGGTTCAATTATAGAGCTAGCCTTGGGTAGAAACCCTGAAACACTGCTGTGGCATTGTGGAAGATTAATAAAGGTTCTTTTGTGTGTATTTTTAATCTGGTTCTAACTTCTAGTGAGTATCTTCATATTTTTTCTTATACTAATTTATAAATTTACATAGGTTGTAATTAGACCCCCCTCGGTATATGTGTTATCTACTAGTATACAATTTCCATAATTAGAATTAAATACATCAGGAAATAGATTGTGATTTTCTCACCACTTGTATATTCATGCCACCTGTCTTGAAAATTGCATTAATTCTTTTTCCAGTTTATAGCTCCCTACGGATGTTCCATCAGCTCATTTTGATAACTAGCAGATATTTGATTCATGTAGCTTTTGCTAGCGATATCCGTCTAGATGTCATGGAAATGTTGTAGGCGTGTTTGACATCTTAATGAAAGTAAAATGTGAGAAAGCATCTTTACATGCAAACTAGGGGAAATTTAAAGTATATTTGGAGACCATACAATTAAAAAAATGTACAAAACAGTGAATGTTTAAAAGTTTTAAATAAATATCAAAGTAAACATCTATAAAACAGATAAAAAATCAAAAGCCAAGTTCTGAAAATAAACTATTTTATAGCTAACATTTATTAATGTAACAGTAGGAGTAAGTTACTAATTAGACGGGAAAGTTTCAGGCAATTAACTTATCTTCTGACTGGTTCAAAATTATTTTAAATTTTCAGCAAACCAGAAGAGTGGCCCTACACTTGATTAGATTGATTTGATTTACTTGTCCTCAGGCAGCCACCGAGAAAATTTATTTGAGGGACATTTTAGGTATTTTTTATGCTTATTTAGAGTTGACACAAGAGGGTGAAGTTGAGGAGTATATGGGTGTGAACTTCAGCCAAGAGAACATAGATTGCATTTTGTCATGACTATGAATATCATTAGCTTTAGCTGAAGACCACAAAATGACAATACTGTAGCATGTGTCTTGCAACTGACTACATTAGGAATAGGTTGTCCCATAAGTGGATGAGTTCAGTAAGTTATTGGGGCAGAGGGTTTGTAGTAGTTAGGAGTCTCAGTGAATAAGGGTTCTTCTTGGACTTGCTGAAGTGATATGTTAGAGGAATTAGGTGTGACTGGAACCCAGTGGTGCTGAGACACTCAAAGTTGTTGTACCTTAGGTGGTGGATTCTATTCATGGGCAATCAGCAGTTAAAGTGACACTGTACACTAGATTTTTATTTGCATAAATGTTTTGTAGGTGATCCATTTATATAGCCCATCTGGGAGTGTTTTTGTAATAATGTATAGTTTTGCTAATGTTTTAATAACATTATGCTGATTTTCAGACTCCTAACCAAGCCCCAAAGTATCAGATGTAGACCCAAGTCTACAGAATCCTGCTTGCTCCTGTTTGTGTAATTTATATTTTCATATGCAAGGGAGGGAGGAGTGGGCTTAGTGTCTGCTCTTCCTGCTTTCTCAGCCCCTTTTCAGTGGGTGTTCCAGCCTAACCTCATTAACATTGCTAAACAGGGAGCTTCTAAGTAAGTTTTTTTTTTAATAGGTCTTATACTGAATTTTTAGATCAGTATCTATGCATATTCCTCTTTATAGTAGTGTCTATTACATGCAGTTATATGAACTTTGGTGTATACTTTCCCTTTAAGAAATTAAATCTAATAGAGTGTTTGTTAAGTTTGTATTTTAGCACCATGGGGGTGGGTAAATTGTCTTACAGTGTTAGCTGGGTGACATGGAACTTTGACTCAAATTGAGTTTTCTTGCAGGTGTGAGAATATGCACAATGCTCTTATATGCCCTTATGTTTAAAGCATCTTCAGAGACAGCTCCTCCTTCCAGCCGGGGTAATCTTGGGGGAGACCTACTCATTACTTATATGTGGAACACATCCTATGCTCTCACAATCTGCCTTGCTATACACATACATAGGATAGGCTCCCCACGCTACATACCCTAAGTGATCTGTGCCACATCTTGCACCTCTTCCTTGGGCCACGTGGGAACTAACAACAAAAGGGCTCTAGCTGAACTGCGCTTAATAACTGTCACTGCACACAATAAGGACTCTTACCGTATATATATTAGGCTATTAACCCCACACACGCTTAGGGACTGTGGGAATTGAAAGTTGATAGTAGGGGATAACCCCATTTTACTAATCTGTGTCTCTGATACATATCTCCCTACCAACCTTTTTTCAAGAAATTAAGCTGGACTTTGAAAACTTATCGGGGGAACTGTATTTTAGCTGCTGCGTCAGCCTATGTACCTCTGTGGACCTTACCCAGAGTGGAGTGTTATTTACTGTCTTTATTTCTTTTGTCACACTTAACTCGAAAGTACCACTCACATAACATTGGCCGAACACACACCCTTTGCTGCACATTCCCACAAACAAGTTCCACTCCACGCAACACTCCATATTTCATTATTGACCCATAGCCTCCCTCACAGAATGTGTAGTCTTTGCATAGCTTAGTGGAACTTCTCCTGCCTCATCACTTTCTGGCCATTGGGTTTACCCCCCTGAAGGGTACCTAAACCCTAACTTTACCATCCACTCATTGTAGGCAGTAACTTTTCACCTGACGTAGTGTTATTCAACTGTATTTTCTGCCTGGTTTATTGTGAATTGTATTGCTCTGCTGCATATTTTACCCGCATTGTGAACTGTAAGTGCAGACTGGGAGTCTTGCAGGAGGAGAAGGGTTGTTGCAGGCCCCCTCTTACCTCCTCCTTTCCAGCCCAGCTTGTCTGGGTTGGTCACTTCCCCTACCCTTTTTCCCTTCCTTACGGTTGTATCCCCTTTTCCCTGAGGTGCACGGGGGTCGGATATTTGCAACCGAATTTTCCTCTGAGGTGGAAAGGCCTTTTGCCTAACTGTTGATTTAACCAAAATGTTCTAGGGCCAAAGAGATGTCACCAACCCCTGCTCCGCAGTAAATATATGTAATTTGGGATAACTAGTCTTGGCTAGGAGTGTTTTCTATTTTCAGGATAACTTTATAGTACCTTTGCATAACTAACTTTTTAACCAGCAACTCGATTTCAAAATATCGACAACATGCCTCATACATCTAGGAGACAAGGGAAGACCCCTACTATCGCTAAAAAGACCTTATATGATCATTTTACTCAATCTGGAAAAGAGCCTATCGCAGATCCAAATACAGAGCTAAGTGACCCTGAATCATTGGATGCAGAATCTCAATCGAGCATGCGCTTGGTGACACCGTCACATCACTACATCACAAATTCAACTCTACACAAGATGCTCGCCAATCAGACGTGCTCTATCACACTAGAGATTCAGCGTTCCTCTGCAGAATTGAAAAAAGATATTTCCGAAAGAGTAGACGCACTTGAGCGGAAACAAGATGATCTAGCGGTTGATCAGACCAGCTTGCTATCTTACACTGAAAACCTGGCGGAACAGTTAACCCAGCTGGAATTTAAAATGGCTGACATTGAGGACAGTGGTTAATAATAGATAGTGTAGATTATATTCTGATCTCCCTTAGATCCTGTGAGGGGGGGAGAAGTATTTTTATTTTTTTCTTCTCTTCTTCTCTTTTTTTCCCATGTCTTGGTGTTATGTGTATATATTCGAAAATTAGCCACAATATTACAGTGCTTATCGTATAAATGGATAAGGACAATATAGACATGACATTTTTTTTTTTTTTTTTTTTTATATTTTTATTGAGGTATGTTGCAAGGCATACATATAATTTTTCATCATCATATAACAAGAAATATTTCCAAAAGTATAAACACGGTAAATCCGCCAGAATAAACATTACACATTAACATGACCGTTATCCTGAACATTTGTATACCTACACAATTGCCAGAAGTACTATAAGCCCCCGCTATGAAAGATGAAGCCACTTATGGACCTCAATTCAACACAAAATTATTAACGTTGCAGAAGCTAGCCTGGAACCAAAGGGACCACTCATGGGTCCCGAATAATTAACCTAATTTTACCTTTTTTTTTTTGAAAGAACAAAAAAAAATCTGAACCATAATACTTTGCCCTGTAATATAGGTCCCCTTTAGGACCCATAAACTAGGTACAAGAATAAGAGAACATAAAAACATAATTCTTATACCTAGCATTGCAGATGATATATATAAATAACTAAACTATAAACTTAGGAAACAAGAACCACTAGATAGCCACATTGTACCCTTCTACCCATGCGTAAGGAAATATAATATTGGCACCAGCACATATAAATGTAAACTTGTATACACACACATTCATGAAAACACACATCAATAGAGAGAATGGTAATATAATCAACACTTAGCACCTAGTCCATAATAGGAGTCAGCATAGGAATAGGTGAACCATTTTTGTGAAGACTACTTACTGCTTAATAGGATACCTTAAGTGTCAGTTTGGGGGGGATATTATACCAAATAGATTGGGGAACCCAGTGAAAGTAAAAATGTTAACACGGAATCTCATTAAAATGTGCACTTAGCATTGAGAAAGAACAGAACTTAGGGTGGCACGTTAGATCAAAAACCATAATGCAATAGCGGTTATCATATGTAAAAGAAAAGGTAATTGGCTACAAAAATATGTTCGTGATAGTTATGTACATAAAGCAGTAACTCTTTATCTCACACACTGACTAACAGTTTATAAAACTCAGCTAACACAATGACCTCACGCATATTAATAAAACCACATATAATATATTTTGAAAAGTCCTGCTACGATACCATGTCAGGCTCAAAAGAGTGTCCTTTATTAAAGAAAGTAAAATGTTCCCATAAAGAAGTCTCTCATTTCTACAGGATCACTAAGGGAAGACGCCATCTATCCTACGCCTACTGTGTCCAAGGAGGATATAGCGGCCATTGCAGTGTAACTATGCATTGAGAGAAAGTAATCCAGCCCTTTGCTAAAGAAGTTCTGTCTGTCAGCCCCCATGTGCGCTATCGCCATGCTCAGTCCTGTAGCTACGGATCTCACAACCGGATAAACACTATTTTTACCGTCCGTAGCACCTTCCTTCATAAGGATGTGGCGTTGGATCTCATCAGCTGCTTCGCTTTTAATTTGAGGAGTGTATATTAAAGCGGTGGTGTTTGCATGCTCTCCACTTGATGCACATGTATCTCAAGACTAACCTTCTGATCACTATCAAGGGATCCGCCATCCGACTCTGAAGCGGTGAAACTGTGAAGCTTCAGCTGTGGTTTCTGGTCTTGTGTCCACGAATAAAGCTGTTTTTGAAAACTCTGTTTTAACTCACAAAATTGTAAGTCCAGTGAAAGGAGTATACGTTGCTCCCATGCATCAATCATCGCCATACTAAAAATGTCCTCCGATCATAGAATTCTGTTCTCCAGCAAAAGTAATGGCAATATATCAAAAGCTCAGAAATCAAGTTAAAAGCTCTTTCTTCAGCGCATTCAGATTAGCATATATAGCTGCGTTGCCTGACACTTCAGGAATATGGAGGGGTTGGAGTAGATTTAGGCCGTTGGAGGGCCTCTGCTGCGCATCTGCTTGTTAGTGGTCTGCCAGGCTGATATCATGAATACTTGGTGACAAAATCCGTTGCTTGAGTGTTTACCTACACTAATATCATAAAAGTAAACTTGGATTTGTGCTTAGAGAAGCAATAAACAGCAGATTTATTGAATTCAGTGTTCAGCCATTTCAGAAAAGGTAGCCATCATGGTCGATGGTTAGACACGCCCCCCGAAATTTTTATTGTTTAAGCTGTATAAGGATTGATTTGCCAATGCATTTATTTCAGACATATGTTTGTCCTGCGAGACACTGAATGCGTTGATTTAATGTTATTTCTCTTGTAAGATGTATCGAGTCCACGGATTCATCCATACTTGTGGTATATATCCTCCTTCCCTACAGGAAGTGGGAAAGAGAGCATCCACAGCAGAGCTGTCTATATAGCTCCTCCCTTAGCTTCGCCCCCAGTCATTCTCTTTGCCTGCTTAACTGCTAGGAAGGGTAAAGTGAGTGTGGTGACAAAAATGTTAGTTTTTATTTTCTCAAGCAAAAGTTTGTTATTTTAAATGGTACCGGTGTGTACTATTTACTCTCTGGCAGAAAAGGGATGAAGATTTCTGCAAGGAGGATGATGATCTTAGCATTTTGTAACTAAGATCCACTGCTGTTCTCACAAGGGCTGAAGAGTACAGGAAAACTTCAGTTGGGGGAACAGTTTGCAGGCTAAACTGCATTAAGGTATTGCAAATAGAAGAACACAGAGGCGCCACCATGGCCCAGTACCACCAAAACAAAGAAATAAATATATAGAAGGCACTATATATACTCACAAACGTCAAGCACCCAGGTGGTGCTAGTGGGGCAGGCTGAAACTTCACAGTAGTTCAGCTCACTGATATACCTCCAAATAGATCCAGTCGGTGTTCCTTGAGAGCCTAAGATCCTATGCCTAGAAAAGAGAGAGGCAAACCAACATGGCCTAGTATTGTTTGAGCCCAGGGAGAATATAGCCCTAATGGGTATACTCACAGGAAACAAAGCACCTCCAGGTGCAATATCAGCAAGCTGGAACCATAAGTCGCCCAGTAGACAAACCACGGCAAGTGATCCTCCGCTTCCAGTAGTATAACGGTGGATAGGAGAGGGGTGTATGAAACCCCACAGGTTATTAGGTCAAAATACCACACCAGCAAGTGTATATAAAAGTAAAAATCTTTAATAACACAGCGACGCGTTTCTCAGCCGCCTATGGGCTGTTTCATCAGGCTATAATAAAACATTAAAAAATACACTTGCTATATACTAAATTAAAAAACTAAAACATTATCTGATTGGACAATCAATTAAAAATCCAGCCAATGTGTGATCTTTCTCAATCAATTACTATGGTAACAATTTAGTTAGTATTCGGGTGGATAGGTGTGGCCAGGTGTGCACCTAATTAGCAAACTGACACGCCACCTAGCTTGCAACCCCTGTTGCTAATTGTTGCCATAGTGACCACCTAACAGTACAAACACAATATAAGTTTATCTAATGACAGTACATACACATTAAAAGTTTATCTCATATACATAACACATTTACAGCAGTGAGGTCCTTTTTGGAACAAGATATGTACATGCCTGTACAACAAATAGACTTCATTATTCAACTGATCAACTTCATTCTCAAGCACAACTACTTTTTATATCAAGTATATCAAAGTAGATATTATCTTCAAATCAAGGGAACGGCCATGGGCACCAGGTTCGCTCCTAGCTTTGCAAACCTGTTCATGGGTTGCTTCGAACAAACTTACATTTACGATACCCATTTTGGAGCGAACCTGGTGTTCTATGGCCGCTATATTGATGATTTGCTATTCATTTTCAAAGGGTCAGAAGAGGACATTAGGGGATTTATAGATCACTTGAACAATAACACTTTTGGGATTTCTTTTACCCATAATATAAAAAAAGAGGAAATTGAATTTTTAGATCTTGTTCTGGGGAAGACACCAGATGGTAAGGTCTCCTCAAGAACTTTCTTCAAAACTGTTGATTGCAATAGCTTTCTCCATTATGAGAGCAATCACTACAAGTGCTGGAAGAACAATGTCCCATACGGACAATTTAGGAGAATTAGAAGAAATTGTTCCACTTTGGAGGATTATGACTCACAAGCCACAATAATTGGCGAAAGGTTTCTTGAGAAAGGTTATCCACAGGACCTGATAAATCGTGAAACTCTCAGGGTAAGGAACGAGGATAGGTCAGGTTATTTCATTAAGAAACACAGACATCAAGAAGCATTCAAAGAAAGCAACCCGCCTTTATTCATCACTAAATATAACTCTAACCATCATCAGATTACTAAAATTCTGAACAAACATTGGTCAGTTCTAAGAAATGACCCCACGCTCAAGGAAATTATAGGAACCAAGCCAAAAGTGGTGTTTAGGAGAGCACCTACTCTAAAAAATGTGCTAGCCCCTAGCAAGGTTGTCAGGGACAAGCACACCTCCACTAACGGTGGGCTCACTAACCCATGGGGGGAAGTAATCCCCGGAAGTTCTGTCACTCCTAAAAACAGAATATCCAAATGTTGTAGGAAACGCTGTGGGATGTGCAGCTTCATATCCCATAAGGCTACCACTTTTACATCACACACTACGGGGGAGTCATTTAACATTAAAGGACTTTTGACATGTGAAACATCTTTCGTCATATACCTCCTGAATTGTAAATGTGGGGTCCAATATGTTGGACGTACCTGTCGTAAAATCAAAAAAAGATGGGGGGAACATGCCTATAATATCAAAAAGCATTCCAAGTCCCACAGTGTATCTAGACACTGTCTAATGTATCATAAAAAACAAAAGAACCCTATGAGCATCATACCTATTGAGGCGATTTTTAGATCATTCCCTAACTCCTTCCTTACTCTCAGAAAAAGAGAGACCTTCTGGATTAAAAAATTACAAACTCTACAGCCAGATGGTCTTAATGAGAACCTTGGCATGGCGGCATTCTGATGACCGAACAATTTATGGTGCTAGGGGATGGGGATATCATACCCCACTCTCCCTCTCCCCCTCCATCCTGTCCACTAGTGTTCTCCCCTAATGATGAATTGTGAGATCGGTTTCTTTAGTTACCAATAGGTTGTAGGCTTGATAATGTAATAGCTGCCATTACCCAAGGCTAGCTAAATATTGACTCACAAATTGTCAATTCCCTGTACATAGATGTCAGCTAACTCTCACACCCCTAACATATTTTATTATATTATACACTTACACATTCTTTCATTCATTTATATGATTAGACCACCACAAGCACCATATGAGTTTTCATCATCAGTTAAACAATCTATCCCATCTTTTACCCATTATTCTATTTTCTAGACACACTGTTAGTTACAATGACACACCATTTATACTCACGTATTACAAGTATTGTATAATAATGTTTCCACTAATAGCTTATAGTGATTTATCTATGGGTAACATTGGAGGCATCATCTAATCTATATTAACTAAAAAGTCACTTACTGGCACAGCACCACTACTGTATTACATTAGACTGACCGACACTGCACTACCTACAATATTAGATTATCACAGTCCACTTATTATAATTTATTTAAGTCAAGGTATATATATATACATTATATAGATAAAAATATCAGTTTACACTGGTTAAACACCACTGGGTCACTAGCACATCTATTACACATTAGAATCCCACTCACTATTTGTTCTCACTAAGAAGTACACAAAATAAAATAGGTTTATTATCACTTCCTTCTATATTATCACCATCACTATTATATTAGTACAGTGGGTTCAGCCCAGTATGGTACATTGTAACGAGATATAACAGCATCATGTATCTCTGGGCCATTAATAAATAGTTCCCTTGTTTGTTATATCCCCCACCCCCCTTCCCTCCGATCGTTTGCACGATACAACATACAATGACAGATTGTCCTAAATGTCAGGGTTCCGCTAGCAATAAATTTTATTATTTTTCACTTCTTATTATCTTTATTTTTTATTTCAGTTACAAGACACATATCCCTGTGCGTTCAACACGATATAGGCACCTTATACCGAGGTCAGGACCAATACTGTCCTGGCTTACTGCAAAGGCTCTATAGGGTAGGTAAACATGCCTCACAAGCCCTCAGACCAATAGTAGCAGAGTAAATGGGAGGTGTGCCGTAAGGGCGTGATGAAGAGTGCTCTCATTCGCGCTCCCATTTCTGGGGCTAACATGTATGTTAATTCAAAAGGAATAGGATTCGATCAGGTGCTTATCCCGCCCACAACAAGCATTCTCATTGGAGCGGATGTACACTCCCCTTAGAGCCACCAGAACGATTGGAGAATAGCTCCGATATTTTTAAACAAAGTAACATCACATAGTTAGAGAGTGAGACGCATCCGAAGGCGTCTGGGGTCATCCACAAACATCGAGTAGGATCTAGCAATTGGGTAAACAGATGCCTTTTGGCACAAAAGATCGATATGAAAGAATTACATTGACAATAAGGTATTCATGTTAAGAAGGCTTTTATGCTAAGACACGCAGAATTTCATAATGACAGCTCTATGTTTGCACACAGCCCACTATACATTGATCACCACTCCTATACATAGATTCAATATGCTTTCACATATTGAATCCAACAAAGGTTCTCATATGGGGCTGGTGATACTATTAATATCAGGCCGGTAAGGCACTTATAGATCACATATGAGCTCCGGACTACCTTCCGGTTGCGCTTTGACCTCTCATAAGTACAACTCTGGAGATGGGCACCAAATGAACTACTGAGTACTTGTCATTATTCCTTTGTGCTAATCAAATGTAAATGTGTTATGTATATGAGATAAACTTTTAATGTGTATGTACTGTCATTAGATAAACTTATATTGTGTTTGTACTGTTAGGTGGTCACTATGGCAACAATTAGCAACAGGGGTTGCAAGCTAGGTGGCGTGTCAGTTTGCTAATTAGGTGCACACCTGGCCACACCTATCCACCCGAATACTAACTAAATTGTTACCATAGTAATTGATTGAGAAAGATCACACATTGGCTGGATTTTTAATTGATTGTCCAATCAGATAATGTTTTAGTTTTTTAATTTAGTATATAGCAAGTGTATTTTTTAATGTTTTATTATAGCCTGATGAAACAGCCCATAGGCGGCTGAGAAACGCGTCGCTGTGTTATTAAAGATTTTTACTTTTATATACACTTGCTGGTGTGGTATTTTGACCTAATAACCTGTTGTGGGGTTTCATACACCCCTCTCCTATCCACCGTTATACTACTGGAAGCGGAGGATCACTTGCCGTGGTTTGTCTACTGGGCGACTTATGGTTCCAGCTTGCTGATATTGCACCTGGAGGTGCTTTGTTTCCTGTGAGTATACCCATTAGGGCTATATTCTCCCTGGGCTCAAACAATACTAGGCCATGTTGGTTTGCCTCTCTCTTTTCTAGGCATAGGATCTTAGGCTCTCAAGGAACACCGACTGGATCTATTTGGAGGTATATCAGTGAGCTGAACTACTGTGAAGTTTCAGCCTGCCCCACTAGCACCACCTGGGTGCTTGACGTTTGTGAGTATATATAGTGCCTTCTATATATTTATTTCTTTGTTTTGGTGGTACTGGGCCATGGTGGCGCCTCTGTGTTCTTCTATTTGCAGTGTCTAACCATCAGGACGACCATCCTTTGACAGAGTGCTGCCGCCAGATAGTGGGACTTGATTGATGAATGGACATTAACATACCTATACCTACTGTATAGTTCACTGTTCTGTTGTTTTATCCTGTGTTACTGTGTGTATTGTTTTATGTCTAGGTTCTAGACTATTTACCTATCTGATTTTTTGGCAACTGGGAGGCGCACCCTAAAGGGTGTGGTGTGCATTTGTGTATACCACTCCCCACATTATATTATGCATTAAGGTATGTTCAGTCTATTTTTTTCTAGACAGACTGTTATTTCTAGAAAAGGCTGGCAATATCCCCATGAGGGAAAGGTAAGCTGTATTCAGTAAAAGAGGAATCCAAGCTTGCATAAAGAGCTCATAGTTACTGGTGACACTAATAGGAAAAAACGTTTTGGTTTAAGAACAAATATAACGTTTTTTGAGGGACTTTAAGGGGTCTTTGTGGCTTGTTTAAGGGTTATTAACCCACATGGCTAGTTTAAGTTTAAGTTTCTTTTAGGTGAGGTGGGAGGGGCCTATTTTCGTGCCTCAGTTGCGCAGTTTATTTACCTCAGAAGCATCCAGCTACTTCTCCAGAGGTTCCTGCTGTATTTGAGGGCTGTAAAGAGGTTTTTCCCCCACAAATCGTTCCTAAAGGGCAGGTAGGTGCCACAGCAGAGCTGTGGCAAGGTGCTGAACGTTATTTTACCGGATTTGAAGTTTTTTCAATCCGGTTTTTAAATTAAGGGGTTAATTGTTTATTTGCATAGTGGTGCAAAGTTACTAAGGCTTTATGATGCTACTGTAAAAATTTTGTTTTGTTTACTGCTTTTTTACACTGTTTTGCAGAATTTGTGCAGCTTTTTTTCTCTTAAAGGCACAGTACCGTTTTTGTTTAAAGTGTTATTTACTTTGATTAAAGTCTTTTCCAAGCTTGTTTGTTACATTACTAGCCTGTTTAACATGTCTGACACCAAGGAAAATCCTTGTTCTATGTGTTTAGAAGCCATTGTGGAACCCCCTCTTAGAATGTGTCCCACTTGCACTGATATGTCTATAAATTATAAAAAGCATATTTTAGCACCTAAAAATATTGCAATAGATGATTCTCAGTTAGAAGGAAATGAGGGTTTAGCATCTAGCTTTCCCCGAGTGTCACAACCAGTAACGCCCGCACAAGTGACGCCAAGTACCTCTAATGCGTCAAATTCATTTACTTTACAAGACATGGCCATAGTTATGAATAAAACCCTCACAGAGGTTTTCTCTAAACTGCCTGGTTTACAAAGAAAGCGAGACAGCTCTGGGTTAAGAACAAATGCTGAGCCGTCTGACGCGTTAGTAGCCATACTCACAATGTTCTGAAGTAGGGGTAAGGGATTTGTTATCTGAGGGAGAGATTTCTGATTCAGGAAATATGCTCCCTCAGACAGATTCTGATATGACGGCCTTTAAATTTAAGCTTGAACACCTCCGCTTATTGCTCAAGGAGGTATTAGCTACTCTAGACGATTGTGACCCTATAGTGGTCCCAGAGAAATTGTGTAAAATGTACAGATATTTAGAGGTTCCTGTTTACACTGATGTTTTTCCAGTCCCTAAGAGGATTGTGACTATTGTTACTAAGGAGTGGGATAGGCCAGGTATTCCGTTCGCTCCCCCTCCTGTTTTTAAGAAAATGTTTCCCATATCTGACACCATACAGGACTCGTGGCAGACTGTTCCTAAGGTGGAGGGAGCTATTTCTACTCTTGCTAAGTGTACAACTATACCTATCGAAGACAGTTGTGCTTTCAAAGATCCTATGGATAAAAAATTAGAGGGTCTCCTAAAGAAAATTTTTGTTCATCAAGGTTTTCTTCTCCAACCTATTGCATGCATTGTTCCTGTAACTACTACAGCTACTTTCTGGTTTGAGGCTCTAGAAGAGGCTCTCCAGGTGGAGACTCCATTAGAGGATATTATGGATAGAATTAAGGCCTTAAGTTGGCTAATTCTTTCATTACAGATGCCGCTTTCCAAATGGCAAAATTAGCAGCAAAGAATTCAGGTTTTGCCATTTTAGCACACAGGGCGTTATGGCTTAAGTCCTGGTCTGCTGATGTGTCATCAAAATCTAAATTGTTGAACATCCCTTTCAAAGGAAAGACCCTATTCGGGCCTGTGCTGAAAGAAATTATTTCAGACATCACTGGAGGGAAAGGCCATGCCCTCCCTCAGGATAAAACAAATAAGATGAGGGCCAAACAAAATAATTTTCGTTCCTTTCGGAACTTCAAAGGTCCCGCTTCAGCTTCCCCTGCAGCAAAGCAAGAGGGGAATTCTGTCCAATCCAAGTCAGTCTGGAGACCTAATCAGGCTTGGAACAAAGGTAAACAGGCCAAAAAGCCTGCTGCTGCTTCTAAGACAGCATGAAGGGGTAGCCCCCGATCCGGGACTGGATCTAGTAGGGGGCAGACTCTCTCTCTTCGCTCAGGCTTGGGCAAGAGATGTTCACGATTCCTGGGCTTTAGAAATTGTGTCCCAAGGATATCTTCTGGACTTCAGACTCCCCCCCCCCAAGGGGGAGATTTCACATTTCTCAATTGTCTGCAAACCAGACAAAGAGAGAGGCGTTTTTACGCTGTGTAGAAGACCTACATACCATGTGAGTGATCCGCCCAGTTCCAAGAGAGGAACAAGGGCTAGGTTTTTACGCTAACCTGTTTGTGGTTCCCAAAAAAGAGGGAACTTTCAGACCGATCTTGGATCTCACAATTCTAAACAAATTCCTCAGAGTACCATCTTTCAAGATGGAGACTATTCAGACTATTCTTCCTCTGATCCAGGAGGGTCAATATATGACTACCGTGGATTTAAAGGATGCGTATCTACACATCCCTATTCAAAGAGATCATCATCAATTCCTCAGATTCGCCTTTCTGGACAGGCATTACCAGTTTGTGGCCCTTCCTTTCGGGTTGTCCACGGCTCCCAGAATTTTCACAAAGGTGCTAGGGTCCCTTTTGGCGGTTCTAAGACCGCGGGGTATAGCAGTGGCGCCTTATCTAGACGACATCTTAATTCAGGCGTAGACTTGCCAGCTAGCCAAGTCTCACACGGACATCGTGTTGGCTTTTCTGAGATCTCACGGATGGAAGGTGAACATAAAAAAGAGTTCTCTCGTCCCTCTCACAAGAGTTTCCTTCCTAGGGACTCTGATTGACTCTGTAGAAATGAAAATATTTCTGACGGAGGTCAGAAAATCAAAACTTTTAATCACTTGCTGAGCTCTTCATTCCATTCCTCGGCCATCAGTGGCTCAGTGTATGGAGGTAATCGGACTCATGGTAGCGGCAATGGACATAGTTCCTTATGCCCGCCTACACCTCAGACCACTGCAACTATGCATGCTCAAACAGTGGAATGGGGATTATGCAGATTTATCTCCTCAACTGCATCTGGACCAAGAGACCAGAGATTCTCTTCTCTGGTGGTTGTCTCAGGGAATGTGTTTCCGCAGGCCAGAGTGGCTCATAGTAACGACAGATGCCAGCCTGCTAGGCTTGGGTGCAGTCTGGAAATCCCTGAAAGCACAGGGCTTATGGTCTTGGGAGGAATCTCTCCTCCCGATAAACATTCTAGAACTGAGAGCGATATTCAATGCGCTTCAGGCATGGCCTCAGCTAGCTGCGGCCAAATTCAGCAGATTTCAGTCGGACAACATCACGACTGTAGCCTATATCAATCATCAAGGAGGAACACAGAGTTCTCTAGCGATGATGGAGGTAACCAAAATAATCCGATGGGCGGAGGATCACTCTTGCCATCTCTCAGCAATCCATATCCCAGGGGTAGAGAACTGGGAGGCGGATTTCCTAAGTCGTCAGACTTTTCATCCGGGGGAGTGGGAGCTCCATCCGGAGGTATTTGCCCAGCTGACTCAGCAATGGGGCACACCAGAATTGGATCTGATGGCGTCCCGACAGAACGCCAAGCTTCCTTGTTATGGGTCCAGGTCCCGGGATCCGCAGGCGGTACTGATAGATGCTCTAGCAGTGCCCTGGTCCTTCAATCTGGCTTATGTATTTCCACCGTTTCCTCTCCTCCCACGTCTGGTTGCCAGAATCAAGCAGGAGAGAGCTTCGGTTATTCTGATAGCGCCTGCATGACCACGCAGGACTTGGTATGCAGACCTGGTGGACATGTCATCTGTTCCACCGTGGACTCTGCCAATGAGGCAGGACCTTCTAATCCAAGGTCCATTCAAGCATCCAAATCTAATTTCTCTGCATCTGACTGCTTGGAGATTGAACGCCTGATTCTATCAAAGCGTGGTTTCTCTGAGTCGGTCATTGATACCCTGATTCAGGCTAGAAAGCCTGTCACCAGGAAAATCTATCATAAGATTTGGCACAGATATCTTTGTTGGTGTGAATCCAATGGTTACTCATGGAGTAAGATTAGGATTCCTAGAATTTTGTCCTTTCTCCCAGAAGGATTGGAGAAGGGATTATCAGCTAGTTCCTTAAAAGGACAAATCTGCTTTGTCTATTCTTTTACACAAACGTCTGGCAGATGTCCCAGACGTTCAAGCGTTTAGTCAGGCCTTGGTCAGGATCAAGCCTGTATTTAAACCTGTTGCTCCACCATGGAGCCTAACTTGATTCTTAATGTTCTTCAAGGGGTTCCGTTTGAACCTATGCATTCCATAGATATTAAGCTTCTATCTTGGAAAGTTTTGTTTTTAGTAGCTATCTCTTCGGCTCGAAGAGTTTCTGAGTTATCTGCTTTACAGTGTGACTCACCTTACCTTGTTTTCCATGCAGATAAGGCGGTTTTGCGTACCAAACCTGGGTTTCTTCCTAAGGTTGTTTCTAATAGGAATATCAATCAGGAGATTGTTGTTCCTTCTCTGTGTCCTAATCCTTCATCAAAGAAGGAATGTCTGTTGCACAATCTTGATGTGGTTCGTGCTTTAAAGTTCTACTTACAAGCAACTAAAGATTTCCGTCAAACATCTTCATTGTTTGTTGTTTATTCTGGTAACGGAGAGGTCAAAAGGCTACGGCTACCTCTCTTTCCTTTTGGCTGAAAAGCATCATCCGTTTGGCTTATGAGACTGCTGGCCAGCAGCCTCCTGAAAGAATTACTGCTCATTCTACTAGAGCAGTGGCTTCCACATGGGCTTTTAAAAATGAGGCTTCTGTTGAACAGATTTTTAAGGTGGCGTCTTGGTCTTCGCTTCATACTTTTTCCAAATTTTCCAAATTCAATACTTTTCCTTCTTCGGAGGCTATTTTTGGGAGAAAGGTTTTACAGGCAGTGATGCCTTTCGTTTAGGCTACCTGTCTTGTCCCTCCCTTCATCCGTGTCCTAAAGCTTTGGTATTGGTATCCCACAAGTATGGATGAATCCGTGGACTTGATACATCTTACAAGAGAAAACAGAATTTATGTTTTTCTTTCTCTTGTGATGTATCGAGTCCACGGCCCGCCCTGTCTGTTTAAGACAGGTAGTATATTTTTAATTAAAAAACTTCAGTCACCACTGCACCCTATAGTTTCTCCTTTTTCTTCCTAGCCTTTGGTCGAATGACTGGGGGGCAGAGCTAAGGGAGGAGCTATATAGACAGCTCTGCTGTGGGTGCTTTCTTTGCCACTTCCTGTAGGGAAGGAGAATATCCCACAAGTATGGATGAATCAGTGGACTTGATACATCACAAGAGAAAGAAATTTATCAGGTAAGCATAAATTCTGTTTTTCTTTATCTCGAGTGGCTAAGTCTAATAAAGAAAAAAAAAAGACATTGAGGACAGATCCCGTAGAAACAACATACGGTTCAGAGGTATCCCAGAAAGTGTTGGGACTCCTCAGATTCCCATGTCCTCCCTTAAGGTTTTGACACACAATATCAGGGGCTTAAACTCCCCACATAAGCGCAGCCTACTAGCCAGATCACTCAAACGACATAATCCTTATGTGGTCTTTCTTCAAGAGACACATTGGACACCTGACAACCCTCACCACATGATATCTAAGGACTATACCGTACTAGAGTACACCCCCTTCTTAGAGAAGGCCAGAGGTACCGCAATCCTGATTCATAAAAGACTAGCTTACAAGCAAATTCAGGTCTTAAAGGACCCTCAAGCCAGGTTCCTAATTTGAACATGTAAACTAGACCATATCAGTTACACACTAGTTTCCATCTACCTCCCTAACTCCCACCAACCTAAGTACCTCAAATGAATCCTTCTTGCAGTCGACCGGGTGAAAATAGGCAGAGTTATACTGGCGGGAGACTTCAATATGATTTGGGACCCAAATCTTAACAGAAAAACCATTGGGCACACAAAGCAGACTCCACACACTACACAACTCTCGACCAAATTCTGGCAAGTTATTGCTTAATTTAATTACTATGACATATGGAGATCATTCCACCCCAGAGACAGAGACTACACTCATTTTTCCCACCCACACAAAATGTATACTAGACTTGTTCACATTTTCTGCTCAGCAGAAACCCTGGACCTAATCAAGAGTTCCAACATATCCCTGTGTCCTTGGTCAGACCATGACTTTGTCATAGCAACTCTCCGTTCAACGGAGAACAACAGCACAAAGTACTTCTGGCGCTTCCCCCACGAGGTCCTACTAGATGTCCCTTTTAAAGAAGACCTTAGAAAAGATATCATTTTCTACTCCCACACAAATGACAACAAACAGGTCCAAGATGACACACTCTGGGGTGCTGCCAAGGCCACCTTTAGAGGTCTTATCATAAGGAGACAAGCCTATCTAAAAAAGCTTTCGGGCCTCCCCTCTCCCGATCCTACATTGTACTACGACGCTTAGAGCTTTCTAACAGATCTGCGCCTTCAGACACCATTACAGAACAAATTTCAAAACTTAGAAATCACATAAGCCAGCTGGAACTAAAACACACCCAAGCTAACCTACTTAAGTTAAAACAAGTCTTCTATTACAAAAGCAACAAAGCAGATACCCTGTTAGCCAATAAATTCAAAAATAGGACAAGTACATCTAGAATTCATCACATTCAATCTGAGAACCAGGTCTACCGACTACCTTCACAGATAGGCACGTGCTTTAAATTTTTTTATTCAAGATTATATAATTTAGAAGAGGTATCTGGTCACTTGCTAGCCCCTACCCCATAAATTTTTATGTTCCTGGATCATTTGAAGCTCCCGTCCCTCTCAGATGAGTCCCTCACAGCCCCCTTTACACTCAAGGATGTTAAACATGTCATCAAAAATCTGAAAGCCTTTAAAGCACCAGGCCCTGATGGATACCCGGCGATCTTCTACAAAACCTATATCAATGAATTAGCACCTCTACTCCTTAGGTTTTTTAACCAAGCCAAGGAAGAGGGAAAGTTTGCCAGGGAGTTCTTAGAAGCCACAATAATAATAAACCCCAATAAGACTCATCCCTCTGCTCCAGCTATAGGCCAATTTCTTTGATTAACTTAGATGTCAAAATCTATGCTAAATTATTAGCTAACCGTATATCCAAGCTACTCTCACACCTTATTGACTTAGACCAGGTGGGGTTCATACCCAACCGTGAAGGGCCTGACAATACCAGGCACCTGCTTAATATCTGTACTGAATCCACCAGACTGAATAGACCATTCTCTGTTATCTCAATTGATACAGAGAAAGCCTTTGATCGCGTCCGATGGAGTTTCTTAAGGGAGGTTCTTAGGACCTTTGATTTCCCGAAAAAAACCCTGACGGCTATTCGAGCACTATACTCTACCCCCACGGCGACGGTCAAAGGACTAGGATTTTACTCACTCCCCTTTCCAATTTCTAACGGCACCAGACAGGGATGCCCCCTCTCACCCTTGCTGTTTGCCCTGGCAATTGAACCCCTCACGGAACAAATCAGGTCAGATAAAAAGATAGATGGGGTTACCCTACATGGCACAAATCACAAAATAGCATTATTTGCTGATGATGTCACAATCTTCTCTTCGGACCCATTATCCTCATTCCCTAGGTTAAAAGACGCCCTTGAATCCTTCGGTCATATGTCTCTTTACAAATTTAATTTAGACAAAACTGAAATTTTTACATGGGGCTTACCCCAAGAAGTAGTTGACTCCCTCAAAGCCCAATATAAAGTTAATTGCGTTAATAACTTTGTCTCACATTTAGGAGTTAAGATATCAAATAACACATCACAGATGATAAAAGACAACTATCTACCCCTGCTCTCTAAGCTACGCACATTGAAAGAGAGGTGGGATTACACTCACATATCATGGATAGGTAGACTAAAAGCCCTCAAAATGTCATTCTTGTCCCAAATCACATACCTTTTCAGGTGTCTTCCAATTTGAGTTCCAGGATGCCTTTTGCACCAATTCCAAAGTGAGTTCACAAAATATTTTTGGCAACACAAATCCCCCAGAGTGGCTCACAAAATTCTACAGCGTCCCCCACATCACAGAGGGATAGCCTCCCCCTCTATCCTCCGCTACTATGAGGGGGCAATGCTAACACATGTCACACAGTGGGGAGCAATAAAATCTCCCAGCAAATGGAAAGTTATAGAACAGGCTTCGCTATCACACCATACATACCTTCCTGACTTAATCTGGATCCCCCCCACTCACGTTGAACATTGAACATTTCTTACCCCATAATATGTGAATGCCTCACGATGTGGGACAAGATTAGGCATTATCCTCATATTGCCCCACACCCCTCGCCGGTCACTTCCCTAACTGGCCTTCTCCTGGGTCTGCCCGACTCCCACCCTCAGAGATGGGCACAATTAGGGGTACAAGTAGTCTCAGACCTTTGGTCTCTCTCCTCGACCCCGCGCTTCTATACTCTAGAAGACCGAATCTTTACTACCCCAATACATGACATTTGAGTACACTAGATTGAGGAGCTTTCTAACCAGCTGGGGTTTTAAACCTGAACTATCTCGCCCCTGCACACTGTGGGAAACCCCTTGGCAACAGGGCAATAGACTACATAGACCCCTATCTCTACACTACTCTCTAATAGGAAACACAGACAGTAAAAATAAACTACCTCATTTACTTAAATGGGAATTATATCTAAACACAATCATCTTCCCGCAAATATGGCAACATATAGTTACCCTTACCAGAAAGGCCTTACATTGTGTCACGCTGTTTGAAACGTATTATAAGCTATTAACACACTGGTACTACATTCCCACAAGATTTAATAAAATGTACGGATCTACTTCACCTCTGTGTTGGCGTAACTGCGGGAGGATAGGGGACACCTTGCACATATGGTGGGACTACCCCAAACTAGCACCCCTATGGAATATATGTTTCCAGGCATTATCTGCCCTAGGTATAACATTCCCCAAATCCCCTTCCAATGCTCTTCTTCACTTTGGTATTCATGTCTTACCTAAACATCAGGCATATTTATGTATATACCTTTTAATGGCAACCAAAGCGTCACTAGCCAGGTCCTGGAAAAGTACGACCCCCCCAAGCTGGCCCATGATACTAAACTCGATGGCGTACATCTACACGATGGAAAAAAGTATATTCTACACCTTAAACAAATCAGATTTATTTGAACTAACTTGGGCAGACTGGAGTACACGTTATGACACTACCTGGTCACCTAATGTCACAACTAAACCATGACACACAACTTTGGACTGGCTTTAAACACTGGAGGGGGCGGGGCTGGGCCAGTCTATACAATTTCCAGGGCCGGTCTGATTTCCCAGTCCAGCCCTGGCGTTCACTAAAACAAAAACAAAATGTTTTTGTGTAGTAACAGTTAAAGGGACACTAAACCTAATTTTTTTCTGTCATGATTCAGATAGAGTATGCCATTTTAAGCAACTTTCTAATTTACTCCTATTATCAATTTTTCTTCATTCTCTTGCTATCTTTATTTAAAAAGCAGGAAAATAAAGCTCAGGAGCCAGCCCATTTTTGGTTGAGAACCTGGGTTATGCTTGCTTATTGGTTTGCTAATTGTATTCACTAATAAGCAAGCGCTATCCAGGGTGCTGAACCTAAAATGGGCTGGCTGCTATACTTTAAATTACTGCTTTTTAAATAAAGATAGCAAGAGAACAAAAAAAATGATGATAGGAGTAAATTAGAAAGTTGCTTAAAATTGCATGCTCTATCTGAATCATGAAAGAAAAAATTTGGATTTAGTATCCCTTTAAGATAATTAATTTTCACTGTACATTCAGTATATTTTTAACTGAAACGCTGACAAGACTGAAATGGCTTAAAAGTTGCATCCAAAATGGAGGACAGTGCTTTTAAAAGTCCCTGTGAAAATACAGGTTACACCCACAGGACACCCAAGAAACTCCCACAGATCACCTATATATTTGTTATGTCTGCAATGTTCATTGTTAATTAAGAAGAAGAAAAACACCTTGCTATTGAGCTGGGGGGATGTGGGTATATAATACACTTATATACAATGTTTATATTTTATTGTATAGTGCTTTAAAGGGACACTCAATCAAAATTAAACTTTCATTATTCAGATAGAGCATGCCATTTTAAACAACTTTCCAATTTACTTCCATTAATTAAATATGCACAGTCTTTTTATATTTAAACTTTTTGAGTCACCAGCTTCTACTGAGCATGTGCAAGAATAAGTGTGTATGCATTTGTGAATGGCTGATGGCTGTCACATGGTACGTGTATGCATTTGTGATTGGCTGATGGCTGTCACATGGTACAGGGGGAGTGGAAAAAGACAATTTTTAAAATTGTCAGAAAAAAAATCTACTACTCATTTGAAGTTCAGACTAAGTGCTATTGCATTGTCTTGTTATCTTGCATTTGTTGATTATGCAAATCTACTGTGTTGACTGGTCCTTTAATATGCATTTTAAGTCTTGCCGCAATTTTAAAAATCATGTTTTTGCTTTTGGTGTGTTTTTATAGAAAGAATATTTTGGTGTTTGTGATATTAATATTTCATAGAAGACACTAGCCACAGCTTTCTAGTTTTACAAAAGTGCCTTTTTTAACATTACACTGTGTAAAACATGATTTTTGGAATTGATAGGTTTTCTCATGTTATATTTTTATTGCCGATGTAAGTTCTCACTGTTATGAATGTGTTTTACGTTTAATTTTGCAACTGCACTGTAACAAAATGAATAAAAAATAATAACAAGTTTCTTATACCATATTTCAATTGACTGTGACCAGTTACATGGACAGTCTAGTCAAAATACATTTCATGATTCAGATATGACATACAATTTTAAACAATTTTCTAATTCACTTTTATCATCCAATTTGCTTTGTTCTCTTGGTATTCTTAGCTAAAAGCTAAACCTAGGTAGGCTCATATGCTAATTTCTAAGACCTTGAAGATTCCTCTTATCTGAATGCATTTGACAGTTTTTCAAAGCTAGAGGGTGTTATGTTAGGTCATGTGTGTCATATAGAAAACATTGTGCTCACTCCCATGGAGTTACTTATGAGAGTGTACTGACTGGTTAAAATGCAAGTCTGTCAAAAGAACTGAGATAAGGGGCAGTCAAGTCTGTCAAAAGAACTGAGATAAGGGGCAGTCTGCAGAGGCTTATATACAAGGTAATCACAGAGGTAAAAAGTATATTAATATAACTATGTTGGTTATCTTTTTGGTTATCTTTTTAAACAATAAAAATTATGCAGTAGACTGTCCCTTTAAGTAGTAACTGTAAATGGGTTTGAGCACTAGTCTAATCAATTATTATGTAGCTGGGTATGGCATTTTGTAGCATAATTAAAGGGACATGAAACCCAATTTCCAATCTACTTCGATAATCTAATTTATTTTGTTCTTTTGGTCTCATCTGTTCAAAATGATACCTAGGTAGGCTCATGAGCTGCTAATTGGTGGCTGCACATATTATTGTCTCACCCAATGTGTTTAGCTAGCTCCCCATAGTACACTGCTGCTTCATCAACAAAGGATACCAAGAGAATGAAGCAGATTAGCTAATACAAGTGAATTGGAAAATTGTTTAAAATTTTATTCTCTATTTGAAACATGAAAGAAAAGAATTTTAATTTTATACCCCTTTAAATCACAGACTTTTGAGCTCGAGTCTCCCTACAGAGCTCTGACTATTTTCAGAGATATTGTACAGCAAAAGCAGGAAAAATAGATAATGTCTATGAAAATGCTGTTTTATTTTTATTTAATTTATGGGTGAGTTAACTTTGTGTTTACTGTCCCTTTTAATGTTTAGTTCATTTCTTACTGTATTATGTGGTGACTTTCTCTTCAGAGCCAGCAGATTTTATTGCATCTAGGGCACTAAATAAAAATATATATATGCCCTGTGATAATATAATTTTATGAAAACAAGATATATTTTCTAATCATTTCAGAAATCAAGAAAATTAGATCTTTGTTGTGCAGACATATAGGAAACAGTGACAGAAGAAATGACTATTCATCTTTGAAGAGAGAGCCAGTATAACAATTACATGTGTATTTTCAAAAGATACATTTTATTCCAATTTAAAAATAGCGATGATGGCTTAGCATTGCAAAGCTTTGATATTTTACATCAATTTCAGCCATTGCAATTGTGTTCTCTTTTAAAGAAATGGGAATGTGTGCCTTAAAATATTGTATGTAACACTGTCATATTTTAGAGATGTTTTTTTTAAAATACATTTATTTTAAAGGGACAGTAAAGTTTAAATTTAACAAACCCCCAACAGGTCAGGTTTTCATTATAGCTGAACCAGTGCACAGGTGAAGTAATCAGCTTATCAATAACCATGGTTACTAACCTACTCTCATCCACCAGCTGATTATTTCACCTGTTCACTGGTTCAGCTATAGTGAAAACCTGGCCTGTTGGGGGTTTTTGAGGACAGCGGGCTAGAACATGAAACAACTTTCCAATTTACTTCTATTATCAATTGTGCTTACTGTCTTGGTATGCTTTGTTAAAGGGACTTGACTCTTTATTGTTTAACCCCTTAATGACCGGACCATTTTTCAATTTTCTTACCCTTAATGACAATGGCTATTTTTACATTTCTGCGGTGTTAGTGTTTAGCTGTAATTTTCCTCTTACTCATTTACTGTACCCACACATATTATATACCGTTTTTCTCGCCATTAAATGGACTTTCTAAAGATACCATTATTTTCATCATGTCTTATAATTTACTACAAAAAAAATAATAAAATATGAGGAAAAAATGGAAAAAAACACACTTTTTCTAACTTTGACCCCCAAAATCTGTTACACATCTACAATCACCAAAAAACACCCATGCTAAATAGTTTCTAAAGTTTGTCCTGAGTTTAGAAATACCCAATGTTTACATGTTCTTAGCTTTTTTTGCAAGTTATAGGGCCATAAATACAAGTAGCACTTCGCTATTTCCAAACCACTTTTTTTCAAAATTAGCGCTAGTTACATTGGAACCCTGATATCTGTCAGGAATACCTGAATATCCCTTGACATGTATATATTTTTTGTTAGAAGACAACCCAAAGTATTGATCTAGGCACATTTTGGTATATTTTATTCCACCATTTCACCGCCAAATGCGAGCAAATAAAAAAAAAACTTTACATTTTTCACAATTTTAGGTTTCTCACTGAAATTATTTACAAACAGCTTGTGCTATTATGGCACAAATTGTTGTAAAAGCTTCTTTGGGATCCCCTTTGTTCAGAAATAGCAGACTTATATGGCTTTGGCATTGCTTTTTGGTAATTAGAAGGCCGCTAAATGCTGCTGCGCACCACACGTAAATTATGCCCAGCAGTGAAGGGGTTAATTAGGTAGGTTGTAGGGAGCTTGCAGGGTTAATTTTAGCTTTTGGGTAGAGATCAGCCTCCCACCTGACACATCCCACCCCCTGATCCCTCCCAAACAGCTCTCTTCCCTCCCCCACCCCACAAATGTCCCCGCCATCTGAAGTACTGGCAGAAAGTCTGCCAGTACTAAATAAAAGGAGTTTTTTTTTGTTTTTTTATAAAAAAAAAAAAATATTTTAGCTGTGATGGACTCCTGCCTTAGCCCCAACCTCCATGATCCCCCCCCCCCCAGCTCTCTAACCCTCTCCCCTATCTAATTGCGGCCATCTTGGGTACTGGCAGCTGTCTGCCAGTACCCAATTTGCCCAAAAACAAAAGTATTTTTTGCTCTTTTGCTTTTTTTTGGGGTTTTCTGTAGTGTAGCAGCCCCCCACAATACCCCTACCCCCTCCCCCTTCCAGATCCTTTTATATTATTTAAAAAAAAAACTTGTTCCCCCCCCTCTTCCCTCCTCATTGGTGTCAGTGGCCAGCTAATGCGCGCGCACGCGCACCCCCCGCACGCTCCCGGCACCCGGCGTGCACATTGCACTTCTAGGAACCGGATGCCGGGTAGCGATGGGCCGCCCACCCGCCTCCCTGTTGCGCTCCCACCCACCAACGAACCGGCACCATCGCTACCGGTGCAGAGAGGGCCACAGAGTGGCCCTCTTCATCGGAGTCTTCTAAAAAGGTATTGCAGGATGCCTCCATATGGAGGCATCACTGCAATACCCTGAGAGCTGCTGGAAGCGATTGCGATCGCTTCCAGCACTCTCTTAGACAACTGACGTACCAGGTACGTCCATTGTCATTAACTGCTTGTTAATGCATGACGTACCTGGTACGTCAGTTGTCATTAAGGGGTTAAAAAGACCGATAACGCTTTTTACTACCCATTCCCCAGCTTTGCACAACCAACATGGTTATATTAATATACTTTATAATCTCTAAACCTCAAAATATCTGCCTGTTTCTAAGCCCCTGCAGGCCTCCTCTTATCTTAGTGCATTTTATTAGCTTTTTACAGCCAGGCAGTGCTAGTTCATGTGTGCAATATAGATAACATTGTGCTCACTCACGTGGAGTTATGCATGAACCAGCACTAATTGACTAAAATGCAAGTTTGTAAAAAGCACTGAGATAATGGGGCAGCCTGAAGAGGCTTAGATAAAACGTAATCACAGAGGTAAAGAGTTTAATAATATAACTGTGTTGGTTATGCAAAACCGGGGAGTGGGTAATAAAGGGATTATTTATCTTTATAAACAATAACACATTTCAAGTAGACTGTCCCTTTAAAGAGTAACTCTAGCTTAGCTCAGGAGCATACATGTGCCTGCCTTTAAAGGGACACTGAACCCAATTTTTTTCTTTTGTGATTCAGATAGAGCATGCAATTTTAAGCAACTTTCTAATTTACTCCTATTATCAATTTTCCTTCGTTTTCTTGCTATCTTTATTTGAAAAAGTAGGCATCTAAGCTTTTTTTGGGTTCAGATCTCTGGATAGCACTTTTTTATTGGTGGATTAATTTATCCACCAATCAGCAAGGACAACCCAGGTTGTTCACCAAAAAAAAAAAGCAACTTTCTAATTTACGTCTATTATCAATTTTTCTTCATTCTCTTGCATCTATGCTAAGGAGCCAGCAAATTGTTGGTTCAGAACCATGGACAGCACTTGTTCATTGGTGCTGTCCAATCAGCAAGGACAACCCAGGTTGTTCACCAAAAATGGGCCGGCATCTAAACTTACATTCTTGCATTTCAAATAAAGATACCAAGAGAATGAAGAAAATTTGATAATAGGAGTAAATTAGAAAGTTGCTTAAAATGTCATGCTCTATCTGAATCACAAAAGAAAAAAATTGGGTTCAGCGTCCCTTTAACAATCTGGCAGCAGTGTTTGCAACAATGTTTATAGCAATGTTATACATTGTTGCAAACACTGCTGCCATAGAATGCTAAGACATGTGTGCTTTCTTGAGATCCTATCAGCCTACCTAGGTTTACTCTTCAACAAAGGATACCAGAAACAAAGCAAAATTTATAATTTAAGTAAATTGGAAAGTTGTTTAAAAATCGCATGTTCTGTCTGAATCGTGAATGTTTATAATTTTTTTTACTTAACTGTCCCTTTAAGTCACACATATGAAAAAAGAAATGAATAATTTATCACAAAGGCTAAACTAGGACTTAATGCTCTACACAATAAATTCTTAATATACGATATCATTTTCTGAATTTCCATTATTGTTCTATTTAATTATGAATAGAGTTCCATTATGAATTGCTTAGCTGCAAAGGTGCATTCATTCTATGATAATGATTTTTTATTTTCTTGAAAACAAAATGTACATATTAAATTATTGCATCAATATGAATTTGTTTGCTGAGCTTTTGGGGTAAACTTGAAATTTAACTTTTTATTAATAGAGTTCTATTCTGAATTGCTTAGCCACAAATGTACATTCATTCTATAACGACGCTCTCTTATTTTGTTTAAGAATAAATACATATTCACTTATTACATCAATTTGTTTGCTGAGCATTTATAGTAAATTTGAAATTAAACTTTTTGGGTAAAAAAACAAGCAAAAGAATAAGGAAAATGACATAAAAGCAACTTTATCCCAAATGAATGGTAAAGAAAAGCAGGGGACGACTGGGCCAGGATGGCAGGGGGCAATTTTACCTCAGGATACCATTAGTGGAAAAATCGAGGCCGACACAGCTCATGAGTCCATTCCCGCCAAAATTGGAATCCACATAGATGCATTTCAGTTCTGAATAGAAGCATTTTTGTTATACACATGTATTAGCTGTTTCAAAAGTGTATTTAAGTATGCACTGTGCTGCGCACCAGCATTTTAAACTCAGCATTTGCTCAGAGAGCCTAAGGTGCTTGTACATCTGGTAATGACTCAATTTGTTAATTGCTGACATAATACAAGCCCCACTGGTGCTCTGAGCAGCTGCAGTATATAAAATGCTGGTGCACTGAGAATATCTAGCTGTACATCACATGCACGTGCAGAGAAAGATGTTAACACTACAACAGTGATACCTTTTACTAAAAGCATTTTTGCCAACACATGCACTGTATATTGCAAATGAGTTTTCAATTTAAAGATGTAATTTATCTATGTGCATTCAAATTTTGACTGGACTGGTCTTTAATTACATGAATTCAGCTCTACGTTTGTTCAACACAAAGTGCTATTATTGTGAGATGCCACTCGGGACAAAAGCAGAGCTGAATTCAGGGACTTAAGCAGACTAAGGAGCTATGTTGGCCCTGATTCCTCTATTGATGCACACAGGAATGCAAGGGTGGCCAGCAGTGGTGTCTCCATTAATGGCAAAAGAAGTCCACTGTTGATATGTGTGCGTGGACCAGGCATTTTTGTGGGTATGTAAGGGCGTGGCCATGTGTTCTGTGGATGGAGTCATGTGTGTTGGGGCATGGCCTGGTGTAGCGGAGAGAGGGTCTGGTTTGTATCCCCACGCCAAAAATTCCTAGTCCTCCTCGGGTAAAAATATATAACAAATCACATTTTAAACCATAGTTTTACTGTTGGGTATAAATATTAGTTCTTATCTTGGTCACTTTCAGGGGTCGACAAATCTGTTTAAAATTTAGGAGCCAGTAAGAGTATTTAGGAACCAGACAGTGGTATTTGTATATAGATATATGGAGAATAAGCCAAAAAGTTAGGAGCCAGGGGTAAAATTCTAGGAGCCAAAAGCTCCCTGGCACCTAGGTTTGTCAAGCACTGAATTAATACAGAGTCAATGTAATTATTATTCAACAATATGCACATCAATATAAAAAATATAAGAGAACATTTTTAAATGTTATACATAATTTTAAAACGGATAACCATTTGGTGAAAAAAACTTATTTTTTTTGGTGGCGTGTGTGGTTAGATATAAGTTATTCACAGGCATTGTTCATGCAAAATCAACAAGAAAACGTATATTATTTAAAATAAATTACTCTTCCATATTAATGCTAGATTTTGTTTCGGTTTAAAATCTTTTTAGGCACATTCAACTTTAACATTCAAAAGATTGATATTAGCCCAAAACAAGAGAAAAAAAAATCTGAGAAATAGAGACATTACAGTCCACCAATAGAGCTGTATGAGTTTTCCCTATTAGCCAATGAGTAATCGGTCCCTAGGGATTGATTATGCACACATATTCTTGTTTTTAGATTTGATAAACAAAAACTTGCAGTGTTGATTCATTTTACTTCATATATTTGTGGAAGAAGTTGGCATTTAATTGAAGCAATGCTCTGCAAATGTATTTTTTTCCCCTTGTTTTGTTCTGCAGCATTTACTTCGCCAGGGTCGGACTGCAGTACAGGTGTCACATGAGCTTGAAGTCATAACCACAGAATATGAGCAAGAGTTTATGGTGATGGGTAGTGACGTCTCAAAGCAAGGTGCAGTAAAACCAATTGGTGTTCATACGGTTATCAAGGGCAGACTTCACCTGCGCATGGGAAATGTTGGTAAGTACTATTCCTTCTTTCAAAAATACATGATTTTTTTTTTTACTTTGGCATTTAAATAGGCATACTAATGCAACGATAAATGATTTAATGTGATAGAGAATTTCTATACTATGCAAATGCTTGTATGTAACACCTTTGCGGGGGTTAAACACATGGTTAAATTATGCTGAAGAGTCACAGAATATTGCAGCTGGTGAGCCAGTCATGATCAGTATATAAGTGTAACTGCGATTCACTTGCTTATACCATGCATCACCATTGGACAGCCGTGGGTCATTGATTTGTAATCAAATTATAATTAAAATATCTAGAGAGCCTAGGAGAAAGAAAGGGTCATGCCATAGAAGTGTCCCTGAATATGTGTGTGTGTGTGTGTGTGTGTGTATATATATATATATATATATATATATATATATATATACAGTATATATATATATATATATATATATATATATATATATATATATATATATATATATATATATATATATAATCCTCCATAAAGATAGCACTCTCCGGTCTTGTTTCATATAATAAGGGAAGGGGACCGCACTCTCAGACTTGACTGTGTACACATCCCATGACCCTGCAACATGCTCAGCCCTGGGTGCTATAGCACTCTCAGGAAGTTGTGCTGTCTCCAGAGTCACAGGCAGTTAACCCCAGACAAGCCTGGGTGCAAGGCCCATAGGGAAAATTACAAAATAAATTAATCCAACACACAGAGAAAGTCCAGCACTCGCTTACAAGCTCTCAGCTAAGATTAAAAGCAAAACTGGAAGAGTTAGTTACCGCATCTGGCCAAATGGGACAAGCCCAGGTACCACGTCAAGGTCTCTTCCAAAACCTGGGTCCCTAATACAGCCACACAAATTCAAGCTCTCAATCAAACAAACTGGGAACAAGTCAGGGTTCACAGACTTATGTAATTACCCTAGACATATACAAAACACAGAAGGGGACAGCACTCTTAGACTGGACTGGGTACACATCCCATGACCCTTCAACATTCTCAGCCCTGGGTGCTCAGTAGCACTCTCAGGAAGCTGTGCTGTCTCGAGAGTCACAGGCAGTTAACCCCAGACAAGCCTGGGTGCAAGGCCCATAGAGAAAATACAAAATAAATTAATACAACACACAGAGAAAGTCCAGCACTCGCCTACAAGCTATCAGCTAAGATTAAAAGCAAAACTGGAAGAGTTAGTTACCGCATCTGGCCAAATAGGGCAAGCCCAGGTACCACGCCAAGGTCTCTTCCAAAACCTGGGTCCCTAATACAGCCATACAAATGCAAGCTCTCAATCAAACAAACTGGGAACAAGTCAGGTTTGGTACCTGGGCTTGTCCCATTTGGCCAGATGCGGTAACTAGTCCAGTTTTGCTTTTAATCTTAGCTGAGAGCTTATAGGCGAGTGCTGGACTTTCTCTGTGTGTTGTATTAATTTATTTTGTAATTTTCCCTATGGGCCTTGCACCCAGGCTTGTCTGGGGTTAACTGCCTGTGACTCTGGAGACAGCACAGCTTTCTGAGACTGCTATAGCACCCAGGGCTGAGCATGTTGCAGGGTCATAGGATGTGTACCCAGTCCAGTCTGAGAGTGCGGTCCCCTTCCGTGTTTTGTATATGTCTAGGGTAATTACATAAGTCTGTATTAGGGACCCAGGTTTTGGAATAGACCTTGACGTGGTACCTGGGCTTGTCCCATTTGGCCAGATGCGGTAACTAACTCTTCCAGTTTTGCTTTTAATGTTAGCTGAGAGCTTGTAGGCGAGTGCTGGACTTTCTCTGCATGTTGTGTGTGTGTATATATATATATATATATATATATATATATATATATATATATATATGTGGGTCGAAAGAGAATATTCTCAAAAGTAAATAGGCGCACTGCTATACAATTATGAATAATGTAGTATTAATATACTGTATGGTGTATACAAAAATCAAAGTTCAAAACCAATCAGTTGGTACAGGTTAGTTCTTTCCCAGTAAAGTTCTGGTATAGGGTAAGTGATAGCGCTTACCAGAGCCGACCTCAATCCTATGAGGTAAGTGATCCGCAATGGAGTATAGATGATCCCTTTGGAACTGTGTGCTCTCGTGGAAATCTTTTGGTATCTGTTGCTCCTTGCCAATGGAGATCCTGGACTCTCTTATGAAAGCAAGAATGATTCCTTGGTTCTCTCTATGGTATTTTGTTGAAGTCCTGCTGGTTTCTAGAGGAACTTGTTGGTGCAATGGCAATCTTGGACTCTCAATGGATTCCTTCTTCTTTCAGAAGTTTGGATGTCCAATATTCAGAGCAAACCTCAATCCTATGAGGTAAGTGATCAGCAAGGTGTTAGAGGTGGTGTTTTGGATGTTTCAAGAAATTCCTGGTCTTTTTTCATCAGAGGGAATGGCAATCCTGGACTCTCTTGTTAGAGTAGGAACAGTCCTGTAGTTCACCCTTTGTTGGTTTTAAACACAAGTGTGTCTTTGATAACTTCTTGTCCAAATGAAATCCTGGGCTCTCTGAGTATTTATTCTCTCTTTTGGTATTAGGATGTCACTTGTCCACTATCCATATTTTCTGCGTAATCTGACAGAATGAAGAGCCTGTACCAGGGGCCCGTGCTGTCCGAATAACGGATCACAAATTAGCTCAATCCCACTCCTGCTCCACCCGATCCCGCTCTTCATTCTGTCAGATTACGCAGAAAATATGGATAGTGGACAAGTGACATCCTAATACCAAAAGAGAGAATAAATACTCAGAGAGCCCTGAACACTTTAGGCTGCACGCTCAGTTCTTATACTTATCTATACATATAAGTTTTGGTGCACTACTTATCAACCAAGTTAGTGCAGTCCAATAGAAACATTACATCTTTAATCACTGAACGATCTTTTTTATGCTATCTGTAACTCACTAGCTATTTCTTCTATAGTAGTTTTAGCGCTGGTGACCCCCCTTTCTTCCTCATATATATATATATATATATATATATATATATATATATATATATATATATAAATAATAGTAAAAATCACTGTTGTGTTTGTGTTTATTGCAGTCAAATGTTACATTTCTGTTGTTGTATTTGTGTATTAGTTACTGGCAACAAATGAGGCAAATCATTGTCTGTTACAGGTAACAAAGAGGTTCAATTATCAATGTTTGTTACTGGTAACCAACGCATGAAAAAATAGCTCTAGCTGACATATTAAAATCATTGTGTAGTTTGCCAATGAACCATGTATTTATAGCTAGCATTGGTGTTTCTTTCGATCTCAGTGTAATTCTTGCAACACTACAGTGGTAAAAATATGATCAAACATCTGGGGCCCCATTACATATGCGGCGTAGCCATAGAACAAGCTATTATGCTATTGTTTGTTCCCAGGTTGAGCGCTTCTCTCTTTTTATTTATGCAAATTATGACACTTAGGGAAGTCTCCCTAAGTGTGATGCGGGAATCCAGACGTGGACCCGTTGCTCGGTGTGCCTAGAGAGATATGGCTGCACCTCACTGACAAGGCCCACAATAGGCCGAAATGTAGGTCTGGGGTTTTGCTGTTTGTCTCGTTCAGAGAGGGATTGCCTGGTATTTCGGGGCTGGACTGTACTGTTAAGTCAGGATCAGACTGATATGCTTCAGGAAAGTTCTTCTCTGTGAAAGGCACATGTTGAGCAAAAGAGGCTGCTTATTGGGTAGTAACTAGCCATAGAACAAGCTATTATGCTATTGTTCATTCCCAGGTTGAGCGCTTCTTTCTTTTTATATATATATGTGTATGTATATATATATATATATCATGCATCACCACTGGACAGTTGTGGGTCATTGATTTGTAATAAAATTATAATTAAAATATCTAGAGAGCCTAGAATTGTCCTTGAATATGTGTGTCTGTCTATATTTATATATATATATGTGTGTATATATATATATATATATATATATATATATATATAATATATACTGTATATATATATATATATATATATATATATATATATATATATATATATATATATATATATATATATATATATATAATTTATATAATAGGAAAAATCACTGTTATGTTTGTGTTTATTGCAGTCAAATGTTACATTTCTGTTGCTGTATTTGTGTATTAGTTACTGGCAACAAATGGGGCAAATCATTGTCTGTTACAGGTAACAAAGAGGTTAAATTATTGATGTTTGCTACTGGTAACCAACGCATGACAAAATAGCACTAGCTGGCATGCTATTGTTTGTTCCCAGGTTGAGCGCTTCTCTCTTTTTATTTATGCAAATTATGACACTTAGGGAAGTCTCCCTAAGTGTGATGCGGGAATCCAGACGTGGACCCGTTGCTCGGTGTGCCTAGAGGGATATGGCTGCACCTCACTGACGAGGCCCACAATAGGCCGAAATGTAGGTCTGGGGTTTTGCTGTTTTTCTCGTTCAGAGAGGGATTGCCTGGTACTTCGGGGCTGGACTGTACTGTTAAGTCAGGATCAGACTGATATGCTTCAGGAAAGTTCTTCTCTGTGAAAGGCACATGTTGAGCAAAAGAGGCTGCTTATTGGGTGGTGGTAACTAGCCATAGAACAAGCTATTATGCTATTGTTCATTCCCAGGTTGAGCGCTTCTCTCTTTTTATGTATGTATATATATATATATGTGTATATATATATATATATATATATCATGCATCACCACTGGACAGTTGTGGGTCATTGATTTGTAATAAAATTATAATTAAAATATCTAGAGAGCCTAGAATTGTCCTTGAATATGTGTGTCTGTCTATATTTATATATATGTGTATATATATATATATATATATATATATATATATATATATATATATATATATATATATATATATATGTGTATATATATATATATATATATATATATATATATATATATATATATATATATATATATATATAAATATATATATATATATATATATATATATATATATATATATATATATATAAAATATGTGTAATATATACTGTATATATATATATATATTTATATAATAGGAAAAATCACTGTTATGTTTGTGTTTATTGCAGTCAAATGTTACATTTCTGTTGCTGTATTTGTGTATTAGTTACTGGCAACAAATGGGGCAAATCATTGTCTGTTACAGGTAACAAAGAGGTTAAATTATTGATGTTTGCTACTGGTAACCAACGCATGACAAAATAGCACTAGCTGACATATTAAAATCATTGTGCAGTTTGCCAATGAACCATGTATTTATAGCTAGCATTGGTGTTTCTTTTGATCTCAGTATAATTCTTGCAACACTACAGCAGTAAAAATATGATGAAACATCTGGGGCTCCATTACATATGCGTTGTCTTTCTAATGACATGGTGAGTCCAAGGAATCATCAATTACTGTTGGGAATATTACTCCTGGCTAGCAGGAGGAGGCAAAGAGCACCACAGCAAAGCTGATAAATATCACTTCCTACCCACAATCCCCCAGTCATTCTCTTTGCCTCTAGTACAAGGAGGAGGTGAAATAATTAGGTGTATGATTATGATTCTTCTATCAAGATTTTTTTTATTTTGAAGTCAGGGCAGCATTGCTCTGATTTTCCATCAAAATTTGGGTCTAGCTGTACTCCACGTCAGTCTCTTCGGTAGGGCTGTGGTAGCTTTAAAGCTGTTAGGAACTTGTAAAGTGGGCTTTGCTGCGTTTTCCTAACAGTTTGCTACCCTATATCAGAATACCAGAGTAGGCTTACTCTGTTATTTTTCCCCCCCACAGGTCTCTGTGAGGAATGGCATCCTCTTATGCCTTGTGAGTCGTCCTCCTTTCGGACGGCTAGAATGCAGGTAAGTGCCTTTTTGTCTTCTGGGGCTGGGAGACTGGCACTAAAAAGGGTTGGAAGTAGTTCCCTCTCTGTAGCTTATATGGGACGTATATATCTTTTAAAAGATATCTGTGGCAGTATGCAGGCACTTCATAGTGACAGGAGACTAGGGGTTAATATAGAATCCCCTGTATTTATATTTGGCATGTTAGAGGCTCCTATGGGGTTAATGACCCCTCTATCTAATTTTTTATTTCTTTCCTTTTATGTGTCACTTTTTCATTTCAGTAGCGCAGTAACAAGCGTATCTAGTGCGCTTCTATCTTTTTAGAGAGGACGCCATTACGGTGGTTTGGAGGCTAGCTCGCTTCAGTGTAGTGTGTCTGCGCGCTTCAATTGTGCTCAATGTTGGGGAAAATGTATTTGGTTTTCATTGTCTCTTCGTTATGAGACATTGTTAGTTTCTTCAGCTGGTTTAATGAAGCGCGATGCTAGGAAACTGTTCGCGTTTCATTACCATGCTGCTGAAGTGTCCCGCCTCCTTCACTGTGACGGAGATGCGGTGCCATGTTTATTCCTCTCCGGGTTTTGCGATCCAGTAATTCAGTATACTCCGGTTGGGAATGGAGTAGTTTTGCCATTTCTCAGCTTATTCTGTGAGAGAGAACGGTTATGTGTGGAGTCGTTTTTATAAATGTTTATGGGGAACAATTTGCTGTTAATAAAACGATTGGGATCATGAATTGTTTAATATCCTCTCTCTGTTTCTATTATATATTTTCTTATTTAATATACAATATTATCTGTCCTGTGTTTGGGTATTATGTTTGGAAACATGTTTATACGGTTATTATGGGAGCATAATTTATTATTTATTATTATGCTTTTTCATTTAATATTCATCTGTGCTACTTAAAGTGACAGTTGCATTTAATTTCAGTTTTTTTTTTATTTTTTTATTTCTTGTTTCTTTATTTTTCAAAAACACGTTACATCATATACGTTATGTATACAATAAAAAATAGAACCGCAGCCATATGTTTCATGTCACATACAAAATCAACACATATCTATAAAGAAATAGTCCAATTGTGGTGGGTCGAGTTGTATCTAGATTGGGAGAAAAACAAAGTCTCTTTATGACCCAAACTAGGGCTGTGTAGATATTCGTACAGAAATAAAATAGAAATAAACAACAAAAAATCAAAACAACAAAGCATTCAAGGATTCACAATACAAACATCTCATATGAAACCGTATTAAAACAGTATAAGCTCGAGAATTGACATTTGAACAGAATCTACTCAGAGGAGAAAGTGTCTGGAACCCCTTTCACAATAAGTTAGCTTAAGTTGGCCATAAAGTTCTTATTTATTGTAAAGATATTGTTCCCATAAGAACATCATATCCTTAAAGAAATCCATAGGCCAATCTTAAAATAGTAGTATCTCTCTAGGATCAAAGTATTTTTTACTAGATCAATCCATTGGGGAATAGTAGGTATCAGGGGACTTTTCCAAAATTTAGGAATGAGCCTCTTGGCCGCATTTATCAAGATCTGGTATAGTTGTCTTCTAATTTTACATGGAATATCAAATAAAGCATTAAATAAAATTGTTTCTGGGGAAAGTTCAAATTGGACACCTGTAATGTGACACGCCAGTGAATGAATTTGAGCCCAAAAGAGATGTATCACCTCACAATCCCACCAGATATGGTACATAGTACCTGTTCGGCCACAGCCTCTCCAACATCTATCATTAGCATTTCTGAACATATGTTTTAACTTGCTAGGGGTTAAATACCATCTAGTAATAACCTTTAAATTAGTTTCTAAGCCTGCTGCGGAATGGGCAGATTTGGCTGTGGCTTTGAACCATGAAGACCACTGTTTAGTGGAGATGTTTAAATTAATTTCCTTTTCCCATTTAAGAGTGTAATTCGGCAATGATGGGTAGCAAGATTTAAGAAGGCATCGATACATTAATGAGAGAACTTTTTTTGGATGCAGCACCGAAGTGCATAGAGACTCAAATACTGTAAGTTGTCGCAACATATCTTTGTTTGACTTATGAGTAGCCAGGAAGTGTCTTACTTGGTGGTAGCATAACCAAGAGCCGAATTAAGTCGGTTCCCTTTCTAGCAATGTGTCTCTTGAGGCCAGTTGTGTCGATAGTAGGTATACGGGTAGATATTTTGTTAATGAGTGTGATGTGGTTCTAGTGAATGACGCCCTCTGCAAATTTGCAGGGAACTCCCTGTTGGGGTGTAGAATTGTTAATGGTGAGTACTTTGTGGTAATTAAATAGAATTTGCTTCTCAGTAATGTCCAGTCTGACCATATTTCTTTTAAAGTCGTATAAGTATCTAGCAATTCCCATGGAGGTTTTTGTGGAGCCCAACACAAGCTACCCATATGGGGAGTGTCAATTAATTGTGTCTCCAAATAAACACATCTCTTGTACGAAGTCTCCCCCTGTCTACACCAGTCTATTACACGATTTAATGACGTAGCCTGTTTATATAGGAGGAAATTGGGAACTCCCAATCCTCCCTCCTCTCTGTGGGTGTACATAGTACTTTTCGCTATTCTAGGGGTTCTACGGTGCCAAATGTATGTGTCGATAATAGATTGTAGTTTACTTATATGCCCACTGGTACCAGGGATCGGGAGGGCTTGTAGGATATAAAGAGCCTTTGGCAAAAGGGTCATCTTTGCCACTGCTATTCTGCCTAGCCAAGAGATATTTTTTGGAAGCCAAGAGGAGGTTAAATATGCAAGTTCTTCCACTAATCGTCCATAGTTTAATTTACGAAGGTCTTCCAGTTTTAAGGATAAGAAAATTCCTAAGTATTTAAAAGCACGGTTTTGGATTCTATAGGGGTATTTTTTATTAAGCATTAAGATGTCGTTAGCAGATAAATTTATTGGGAGTAACTCTGATTTATTATTGTTGATCAAAAAAATTAGAGACTTCGCCAAAGGCTTTTAATTCACGTTGAACTACTGGCAAGGATTGGTCTGGTGCTGACAGTGTAATTAAGACATAGTTGGCAAACATCGCTAATTTATAAATTTCATCTCTAATTGTAATACCTAATATCTCGAGGTTAATACAAATTTTTTCTGCCAAGGGTTCTAAGGACAAGACAAATAGTAGTGGAGACAGACGGCAACCCTGACAAGTCCCATTCCGGATTTCAAAGTGTTCAGACAATGTTCCGTTCACTCTGATCTGGGCAGAGGGGTTAGAATAAAGGGCTAAAATTTTATTTATGAATGTGTTGGGAAATCCAAATTTTTGAAGGGTTGCCTGAAGAAAAGTCCAATCTAACCTATTGAATGCTTTTTCAGCGTCGGTAGATAGGAATACTGATGGGATATTTAAGTTTTTTGCATAATCTGGTGGAGGACTTTACAAATGTTATCTCTGGCTGCACGTTGCGGGACAAAACCAACTTGGTCATGGTGAATTCAATTTGGAAGGAATCTGTTAATTCTAGTAGCCAATATTTTGGCATATAATTTCAGATCCACGTTTAACAGGGAAATAGGCCTAAAATTTGCCGGGGAAGTTGGAGGTTTGCCCGGTTTGGGAATAACCGAGATATGTGTTGCATCATTGTGTCCGGGAAGCTTTTAGAATCAGAAATATAGTTAAATAGACTAAGAATGTGCGGAATAAGTTGTCTTAAAGGTTTTGTAATATTTATTTGAAAAGCGTCTGGGCCAGGGGCTTTGTCCGGCTTCATATCTTTTATAGCATCTGAGATTTCCTCACTATTAATAGGAGAACTTAAAAAATCTCTTTCACTAGATTTCAACCTAGGGAGTTTCAAGTTATTTAGATATTTATCACATAATTTCCTGTGAGATTCAACCTGTCTATTAGGAAATAGATTATATAACTTATGATAATATGAAAGTTCTACCTATAGTTTTTGTATCTTCTATTGTTGTTCCCTGTTGTGAGACAAGGGAATGGATGTAGGATTGTAACGTTTGCTTTTTCAAAGCTCTAGCTAGCAGCTTACCCGACTTATTACCCACCCAGTAATATTTCTGCTTTATATACATTTGATGCCTTTGAGATTCCATTTGTAAATGCTGAGATAGGTTCTTAAGTTTTTCTACTAAAGCATCGAGAAGAGACTGGTCGCTAGGGTTTAGTTTTAGGAGGTAATCTGCTTCTGAAACCTCTTGTGCTAATTTAGTGTAATTTGTTAAGGATTGCTTACTTTTGTAGGCCTTAATCTTAATAAACTCGCCCCTTATAAAAGCTTTGAGCTTCCCAGATTGTAGTAAAATTAAGCTCTGAGAGGTTATTGAGGGAGAAGTACAAATCTAACTGTTTGCTCAGTCTGTCTAAGATCTATGGGTCTGACAACAATGAGTCATCTAGCCTCCAAGCAAAAGGTTTAATCGGGATTGAGGGCCATTTCATGGAACATTCCACCGAAGAGTGGGCTGACCATGCCGTAATGTTTTATATGAATAGTTTTAACTAGAGATAATGCCAAATGATCAACTAATATATAATCAATCCTGGAATGACTTTTTTGTGGATTGGAAAAAAAGGTATAGTCCTTCTTTTGCGGATGGAGATATCTCCAAGCATCATGGAGTGTCATAGATTTCATATCTCTCCATATAGAAGAAAGTAATTTATGGTTAGCCCTAGTATTGGGATTTGAACTAATTCAGGGTCCAATGGGATATTTTGATCCCCTGCAACAATAAGAGGGCCTTTGTGAATGTCAGTAACCTTAGTGGTGATTCGGGAAATAAACCTATCCTGGCCAGTATTAGGGACGTAAAAATTAACTATAGTGACAGGCTTACCAAACAGCAAACCCGTTACTCCCAGATATCTGCCTTCCTTATCTTTATCTATTTGCAGGAGCTTAAACGAAATAGATTTGTGGATGAGAAGACTTACTCCATTTGTTTTTTTAACTACATTAGTACTATGATAGTGTTGGGGGTAATGAGATAAAAAGTATTTGGGGATTGTGTGACCTTTAAAATGGGTTTCCTGCAACAATAATATATGCCCCCCTCTCTTGCGTAGATCTGGTAGAGCTAGATTGCGTTTGCTAGGACAGTTAAAGCCCTTAACATTCTGAGTAATTATTTGAATTTTTTGTTTAGTCAAAGACATCTTAACCATATTTTCTCACTAAATGGACAACTGGATATCAATGAAACTGCTCTCTGCTTTGTACAATTTACAACGTTCGCAGTCAATCCCTGAGCATAACATAATAACACATTGAAATAACAACAATACAAAAACATTAATAAAAACTAAGTGTACACAACAGGTGTATCCAATGTAGAAGAGGAATAAAATCCTCTAAAGCAGGAGAAAAAGTCTCCTAGTGGGCAATTTTTTGTGTCTTATAAGTGTAAAATACTACCTTGTTTATATCGGGTAAGTGAGGCTATCATTCCCACAGGCCCAAGTAAAATTTTCAAGCGGGCTTGTGGCAGTTAATAAGTTGTAACGTGGAGTTATTGAATAATAGCTCGGGTTTGTGTTCTAGCATGGGGAGTTACCTCACATATAACCTAAAACCCAAAATGTATGCTCCATAATTGCAACATCATAGCAAACATCATATAACATAATTCACATGAACATCAATTTCAGTCCCACTTCCCATCAACTACAAACCATATACTTAGCTGCTCTTCATGTGGATACCGGGGTTGTGTCCCCTCATGCATAGCCTCAAGACCATGCATTGAAAAGAAAGATTATACCACATTTCAATAACCGTCCCAAGGCAATCAGCCTGGCGCCTCAGGTGGTGTAGGGCCTAGCTTGGTTTTGCGAGATTTCCTTGAAAAAACATCCTGCCATTCACCCCTTTGAGGGAGTGGTGGTGGATGTAAAGTCCCTGAGGCGGCATCCTGGCCGGCGTCTTCCTGTGGTATAGGCAGGTTAATGTCCAGCTCCTTGCAGATCTGACCCATGTCCTCCTGTGAATGACACAGCATCTTCCTGCCTTTCCATGTGACTTGTAAGTGAAACGGATGGCCCCATCTGTATGGGATATTCAGATGTCTCAATTTGGTCGTTAGTGGTCTAAGTTCCCTCCTTTTCAGCAACGTTCTATGTGTCAGGTCTTCAAATACTTGTAAGGGGTCTGATCTGAATTTAATCGGATGCTTTTCCCTCGCCTTCTTCATTATTTCCTCTTTCATAGGAAAACTAGTGACTTTAACAATCACATCCCTCGGCGGCTGATCTCCCAAGGGTTTAGCTCTCAGGGCTCTATGAAAACGATCCATGGCTATGGTAGCATCATCTCCAGTGTCCAATAAAAATGTGAAAAGACCCTGTATATATGACTCAAGGTCTGCTGGGGATATGGTTTCGGGGATTCCCCTTATCCTGATATTGCTACAACGGCTCCTGTTCTCTAGATTATCAATTTTGTTCTCCATTTGGGCCATGGCAGCATCCTGCTGGGCAGTTTTAGCCCTAAGAAAAGTAAGATTGGAGCTGGAAAGGTCCGACTCACCCTCCAACTTCTCTACTCTTTGCTCAATGTCTGCAACTGACCAGGGAAGTAAAATCTTTCTTAGATGGCAGAGAGTCCAAAAGAGCTTTAGGGATAGTAATAGCTGGGTTCAGGGTATCAGATTCAGATTCTGACGATGATGATGGGGATCTAGAGTGTCTTTCTGCAGCTTTAGATGGCACTGAGGTCGGAGTCTCCAGAGTTTTAAAAAAATTATTTACTGAAGGAGTAGACCCTTGTTTTTTGGCTAGCTTATCAGGTTTATTCCCCTTTTTAGGCGACATGGCGGCCTCACAGAGTACCTGAAAATCAAAATTATAGTCCGCCCGAATTTCTGCAAGATGGTTAACAGAATGGAGACTATTAGTTGTCTGAAGGAGGGAAGTTTATAATAAAAAAGAGGAGCAGTTTTATGCTCTGACTGCAAACAACCTTAAATCTCCCAGAAGAGCATATTTAAATATGTTTCCTTAAACCTTCCGTTATCATTGCACACAAAAAGTCCAAAGTTCAGAAATACCATTTCCAGGTTGTCTTAGATAATGTCTTCATACTTAGTTTATCAACTGATATGTCATTTCCCTTCCCCCATACACCAAATTACATGTAAACGGTGGGCAAAGAAAAAGATTGATGCACTTTTTGCCATTAACATTATAGTAAGTCAGATCAGACACCAGAATGTGTAAATTGCAGTTCAGCTGCGTGTATATATTATAACATATAATGTTGTAGGCGTTTCCTCAGATTCCTGATCAGTGTGTGTACTTTGGTGAGAGCGTCATGCTTATATAAATCTTGGGCAGGGAAAAGATCTTACCCAAACACTGCTTATTACTGTAGCCTTTGTGAATATTCTCTGTGTCTGAAGATCCCAGCAAGCTTCTGGAGTTATGCCATACTATTTGCGGTCTCCCACGTGGCCTACTCCGCTGCAGCCTTGGTCACAAAAATGCTGAGTCCCAGCGCCGGTCGGTCACTGATAGCCCATATATGTCACTGCCACTTTGTTAATCCATATTAACAAATAAAATAGGTCAGTCCATGTCGCCACAAAGGTATTTTATTACCGATTCGCCCTTAAGGAAGCACAGAGCTCACAAAAGTGCAGCCATCTCGGTTGAGCGCTGGCTCCGCCCCCCTAATTTCAGTTTTTATTTGCAAAAGACTTAAGAGATATGGGGGCATAACTTATTATTTAATAGCTCCCTCTCCCTGATACTATACTAGTTTTCTTATATTTAGTATACAAGTTTCATCTTTACTAAGTGACAGTCGCATTTAAATTCAGTTTTTATTTGCAAAAGTCTTAAGGGTTATGGGTGCATAATGTATTATTTAATAGCTCCCTCTCCCTGATACTATACTATTTTTCTCATTTTTAGTATACAAATATTCATCTGTGCTACTTAAAGTGACAGTTGCATTTAATCTCGGTTTTTATTTGCAAAAGGCACTATTGCAATATGTTTTTGTGTCTTGCTGGATCTCTTGATATAGAGAGAGCGTGTTACTTCTGAGCCTGTCTCCCAGGATGATTCTGTCCGAGCAATGGCAGTTTCTCCTTTTTCGTCCCAAGCCTCTATGGCATCACCTGCAGTGCCCTGTGGTTCCTCGTTGTCTCCTGGAGGAGTTATTTGCGCGCAGATTTTGCTTTTCAGGTATCTGTTAAAGGGTATTTTGGCATTATCTGTTTCTCCTACTCATAGGGAAAATCACTGGAGGAACATTAAAGATTCAGTTAGTAAGGTGTCTGTATCGTCTGCTACTGGTCACCTTCCTCGTGGACTGATGAGGAGGATCCAACAGTAGGATCTGAGGGTGAAATCTCAGATTTGGTCAGTATAATTCCTTCATTTGTTGTTGAAGTAGTAACCTTCAGATTTAAGCTTTTACACTTCCATGTATTGTTAAAGGAGGTTTTGGCTATTTTGAGCGACTTCAATACGCCTGTCGTAGTCAATCCTAAGGAATTTGGATTTTTTTTTTATAATTTTCGGATTCTTTTTGGAAGAAGTCTGGTCTGGTGAGGGATTCACCGGTAGCTAGGTGAAGGGCTCAGATTTGGCCAGTGTAATTCCTTCATCTGCTGCTGAAGTGATCTACTTCAGTTGTATGTTTGCACCTCGTGTACTCTAAGGGAGGTGTTTATTATTTGGTTGTCTTCATTGTTCTGTTGTCAACCATTAGAGATTTTGTAAACTTTATTTTTCTCTGTTGTTCTACCTGACTTGGAGAACTCAGATTCTTAGGGAGGGTAGTGGTTCCTTCCGGATCCATGGATAGAACCCGGAGGTGTTACTGTTCAATTTAAGCATTTTCTTTGTCTTATAGGCTTACTGTACTAGCTGTCGGGCATCGTAGCTGGCACCTGGTCAGCTGAGATCTCTACCTGGGGCTTAATGGTACAGTTTAAGTTTTGTAGTCCTGTAGTTGCAGGTTCAATGTTTTATGTTCCTCCTAATCAATGCTTCTGATTTGTCCTTTAGGATCCAACAGAGTTTTTCTATGAGTGAAGGGTGGAGAAAGAATTTTCTACTACATGCCAAGAGATCAAGACTGAATGGATCAGTCTTATTTTGTAAGAGAACAATTTCCTCCCAGGCCGTCTAGAGTGTTTGTAATCCTGACCTGTAGAGAGTTTTTTTCTTGAATTGGGTTCAGGACCTTGCTCTCGTGGAGTGATAGCTCCAATCCCAGTCTGGGAACAAAATCTAGGCTTTTTCCTTTCTCAGGTTCTGACCTCATATAGTATCCATTTTCCTTTGGTCCGAGAGAACTCGTTGATATTGAACATAGACCTGAGGGATTAGTATTTGCTCTCATTATTTGAGATATTCTCCAGTTTCTGAGGCTTGTCTTCCTAGAAAGATTTTTAGGTCTTGGAGTATTGCAAGGCGCTTCTTCTGGACAATTTATGAATTAGGGTCATCCTTCTTTGAGCTGACCTGTACAAGATCTTGTACAATTTTCCTTCTCATGGTTAAGAGTCCCCCTTGTTTCATCCACAAGGGGGATTTGGAGAGTCATTATGTTTTATCTGCTTAGGAGAAGATTTTTAGTAGATGTTTTATGTCAAGATCTATCTTTTTTCTTTCTCAGCATTTTACTGACCGGCTAACTGCGAGCTCTTGAGGTCTGGTAAATAGCTTTCCATTCTTGCAACCAGCAGGTTGGGGGTTTGGATCTGGCTGCAGTTGATTTTTATTCATCTTTCGGTGATTTTATATGGAGGAATTGGTCTAATGTTATATGGATTTCAATTATTTTGCAGTATCTGTCTCAGGACGCATGCTTTTAGAGACATTCTGGGTGAAACCATCCTGCTAAGCTGGAAAACAGTTTGATTTTTTGTTTTCAAGTGCAGGGATTAGGGATCGGAAGTGTCAGTTCTCCCCTTTATTAGTTGAGAGTGATTTACAATGCTCTGAGGGTTCTCAATTATGGTCTATCGGCCATCCGCTGTCCAGGAGTAGATGATTGGAAGCGGTTTTTCTGAGCAGACAGATTTTTCATTCCTGGGAGTGGGATCTCCAGTCAGAAGTGTTTTTTAGGTTAACTACCAAATGGGGGTTCTAGAATTGGATCTCATGGCGTCTCGTCAGAACGCCAAGCTCCCAAGATACGGCTTAAGGTCGAGAGAACTTCAAGCTGGTCTGATGGACGCCCTGGCAGTTCCTTGAAACTTCAAGTTGGCTTATCTTTTTCCACTGTTTGCACTTCTTCCACAAGTCATCACTTGGATCAAGCATGAGAGACCATCTGTGATTCTTTTAGGTCCTGGGTGATCTCGCAGGATCTGGTATGCAGATCTAGTAGATAGTTATCTCTACCTCTGTGGAATCTTCGGGTGAGGAGGGACTTTCTTCTTCAGGGTTCCTTCTTCCATCCAAACCTTGTTTCTCTGAAGTTGACAGCTTGGAGATTGATAGCTTGATTTTAGTTAAGCATGGATTTTCTGAGTCGGTCATTGAGACCATGATGCAGGTTTGTAAACCTGTCTCTAGGAAGATTTACCATAAGATATGGCGTAGATATCTTATTGGTGTGCTTCTAAGGGAGATTCTTGGAGTAAGGTTAAGATTCCAAGGATTTTGTTTTGTTTATTTTTTCTCCAGAGAGGCCTTGAGAAGAGGTTATCTGTCAGTACTCTTAAAGGTCAGATTTTTGCTATATCTATTTGTTGCAAAGCGTCTGGCGGATGTGCCGGATGTTCAATCCTTTTGTCAGACTCTGGTCAGAATCAGGTCTGTGTTTAATTCAGTTGTTCCACCTTGGAGCCTTAATTTGGTTCTTAAAGTTTTTCAACGTGCTCTGTTTGAACCTATTTATTCCATAGATTTTAAGTAATTATCTTGTAAATATTTGTTTTTTACTGCTATTTCCCCTGCTCGGAGGTTTTCTGAACTCTCAGCTTTGCAGTGTGATTCATGCAGATATGGCAGTTTTCCGTACCAAGTTTGGTTTTCTTTCAAAGGGACAGGATTTCTAATCAGGAATTTGTTGTTCCTTCTCTCTGTCCTAATCCTCCTCCTCATAAAGAACGTTTGTTACACAACTTAGATGTTGTGCGGGTTCTTACATTTTTTTAATCTGCAGGCTATGAGGATTTTTCGTTAGTTTTCTGCATTGTTTTTTTTTTTTTCTGGTAAACGTTATAGTCAGAAAGCTTCTGCCACTTCTCTCTCGGGTTGAGAAGTATTTTCGTTTGCCATAGGAGACTGCTGGACAGCATCCTCCTGAGAGTATTACAGCTCATTCCACCTGGGCGGTGTCTTTTTCCTGGGCATATAAGGGTTAGGACTCTGTAAAACAGATCTGTAAGGCTGCGACTTGGTCTTTTTTTTACACAATTTTTCTAAACTCTATAACATTGAATGTTATGTTGTGGTTTAGTGACTAGCTAGCTGGGCTTGCAAGAAGAGGGTGCAGGGTTCAGATCCATCTTCAGGGGATGGTTGTAAACTTTTCAGGCCCTTCAAGATGTGTTTTCTTTTGCCTCGGCTGTGGTTTCTTTTGGGAGAAAGGTTCTTCAAGCAGTGATGCCTTCGGTTTAGGTTACCTGTCTTGCCCTCCTGTATCATCTGTGTCCTCTAGCTTGGGTATTGATTCCCAACAGTAATTGATGATTCCGTGGACTCACCGTGTCATTAGAAAGAAAACAAAATTAATGCTTACCTGATAAATGTATTTCTTTCTTGACACAGTGAGTCCACGGCCCGCCCTGTATATTTCAGACAGGTTTTTTTGTTGTATAAACCTCAGGCACCTCTGCACCTTGTGTTGCTTCCATTCTCTCCTTTCCTTTGGTCGAATAACTGGGGGATTGTGGGTAGGGAGTGATATTTATCAGATTTGCTGTGGTGCTGTTTGCCTCCTCCTGCTGGCCAGGAGTGACATTCGCAACAGTAATTGATGATTCTGTGGACTCACAGTGTCAAGAAATAAATACATTTATCAGGTAAGCATAAATTTTGTTTTTGCATGGCATTGCCCCAAGATAATCAGCTCTTTTGCATCAAAATACACAAAGTCCCTCCTAACAGTAAACCCCCCCACCCACCAAACCTCCCAAAATAAAAGAACCTAACATTAAAAAACCTAAACTACCCCTTGCCCTGAAAAGGACATTAATTTGGGCATTGCCCTTAAAAGGGCATTTAGCTCTTTTACTGCCCATCCCTAATCTAAGTAAAACAAACCCCCCCAAAAAACCTTAAAAAAATAAATTCAAATCAGCCAATAGAATTTCAGTAGCTCTCATCCTATTGGCTGATTTGAACAGCCAATAGGATTTGAGTAGCTTTCATCCTATTGGCTGATTTGAATTTGAAGAATCAAATCAGCCAATAGGAATTCAAGGGACCCCATTTTTATTTGCGTACTTAGAATTCTCTATCCAGTGTACGGCGGTGATTGTACGAAGAGGATCCTCCATGCTCCATGGCTCCGTGGTCACCGGTCTTCAGCTCCGCGGTCATCGATATTCAGCTCCGCCCTCCGCTCCGCGCCGGATTGTTCCTGGAAGAAGGAAGAAGAGGTCACCGCTTGGAAGAAGACTTCACCGCCTGGAACAGGACCTTCTCTGCTGGACTTCAAGAACGGTGAGTACCAACCTGGGGGTTAGACTTAGGTTTTTGTAAGGGTTTTTTTGGGGGGTTGTTTTATTTAGCTTAGGGATGGGCAGTAAAAGAGCTAAATACCATTTTAAGGGCAATGCCCAAACAAATGCCCATTTCAGGGCAATGGGTAGTTTAGGTTTTTTAGTGTTAGGTTCTTTTATTTTGGGGGGTTTGGTGGGTGGGGGGGTTTTACTGTTAGAGGGGACTGTATTTTGATGTAAAAGATCTGATTATCTTGGAGCAATGCCCTGCAAAAAGCCCTTTTAAGGGCTACTGGTAGTTTATTCTTAGAATAGGGGGTGTTTTTATTTTGGGGGGCTTGTTATTTTCTTAGGGATTAGGTATAATTTTTTTAAATTTGATAATTTTGTTTTTTTATTTTATATAATCTTAGATTTTTTTATTTTCTGTAATTGTAGCTTAAAGGTACAGTCTACACCAGAATTTTAATTTTGACTAGACTGTCCCTTTAATTTATACTTAGTGTTTTTATTACAATTGAACTTCAATCCGATTGGCTGATTTGATGAGCCAATAGAATTGACCTCGCATTCTATTTGCTCATCCAATCAGCCAATCGGATTGAAGTTCAATCCGATTGGCTGATTACATCAGCCAATCGGATTTTTCCTACCTTAATTCCGATTGGCTGATAGAATCCTATCAGCCAATCGGAATTCGAGGGACGCCATCTTGGATGACGTCATTTGAAGGAACCTTCATTCGGACTTAGGACATCGTACGAAGAGGAGGGCTCCGCGTTGGATCGATTCAAGATGGCTCCGCTCCGGTTGATTGAAGATTGAAGATGCCACTTGGATGAAGACATCTGCCGCTTGGAGGACCTCTTCTGCCTCGATCGGATGAAGACTTCTGCTGCTCCGGATGTCTACTTCTGGTCCATCGGTGCCCGGCTGGGTGAACACGGCTCCAGGTAGGGTGATCTTCAGGGGGGTAGTGTTAGGTTTTTTTTAGGGGGGGATCGGGTGGGTTTTAGAGTAGGGGTATGTGGGTGGTGGGTTGTAATGTTGGGGGGGGTTGTATTTTTATTTACAGGTAAAAGAGCTGATTACTTTGGGGCAATGCCCCGCAAAAAGCCCTTTTAAGGGCTGGTAAAAGAGCTGATTACTTTTTAATTTAGGATAGGGTAGGGCATTTCATTATTTTGGGGGGCTTTTTTATTTTATTAGGGGGCTTAGATTAGGTGTAATTAGTTTAAACTTCTTGTAATTCTTTTTTTTTTTTTGTAATTTAGTGGGGGGGGTTTGTACTATAGTTTAGTTTCTTTAATTGTATTTTAGTTTAGATAATTGTAGGTAGTTTATTTAATTAATTTATTGATAGTGTAGTGTTAGGTGTATTTGTAACTTAGGTTAGGATTTATTTTACAGGTAATTTTGTAATTATTTTAACTAGGTAGCTATTAAATAGTTATTAACTATTTAATAGCTATTGTACGTAGTTAAAATAAATACAAAGTTGCCTGTAAAATAAATATAAATCCTAAAATAGCTACAATGTAACTATTAGTTATATTGTAGCTAGCTTAGGGTTTATTTTATAGGTAAGTATTTAGTTTTAAATAGAATTAATTTATTTAATGATAGTAAATTTATTTCGTTTAATTTAAATAATATTTAAGTTAGGGGGGTGTTAGGGTTAGACTTAGGTTTAGGGGTTAATAACTTTATTATAGTAGTGGCGACGTTGGGGGCGGGAGATTAGGGTTTAATAATTGTAGGTAGGTGGCGGAGATGTTAGGGAGGGCAGATTAGGGGTTAATAACATTTATTATAGTGCTTGCGAGGCGGGAGTGCGGCGGTTTAGGGGTTAATACATTTATTATAGTGGTGGCGAGGTCCGGTCGGCAGATTAGGGGTTAATAAGTGTAGGTAGGTGGCGCGACGTTGGGGGGGGGTCAGATTAGGGGGTAATAAATATAATATAGGTGTCGGCGATGTTAGGGGCAGCAGATTAGGGGTTCATAGGTATAATGTAGGTTGCGGCGGTGTCCGGAGCAGGAGATTATGGGTTAAAAAAATGTATTATAGTGTTTGCGATGTGGGGGGGCCTCGGTTTAGGGGTTCATAGGTAGTTTATGGGTGTTAGGGTACTTTATAGCACAGTAGTTAAGAGCTTTATGTTCCGGCGTTAGCCCATAAAACTCTTAACTACTGACTTTTTTTTGCAGTTGGAGTCTTGGAGGTAGAGGCTCTACCGCTCACTTCTTCCAAGACTCGTAATACCAGCGTTAGGCAAATCCCATTGAAGACATAGGATACGCAATTGACGTAAGGGGATCTGCGGTAGCCTCGAGTCGCGGAAAGAAAGTGAGCGGTAGACCCTTTCCTGCCTGACTCGTAATACCAGCGTTAGATAAAAAGCAGTGTTAGGACCTTTTAACGCTTCTTTTTAAGGCTAACGCAGAACTCGTATTGACCTGTGTTTTGTAATATTGCAGACTTTACAGAAAAAAATACATTTAATTCATACTAAATCTATCACCCTATTAATAGGATAACTTCTGAACATTCATGCTTAAAAAAAGTTGTGTTGGAAAGTGTTTTGATGCTTTACTTATAATTTAACATTGCCCCAAAGATATTACTTCAAAGCTTCTCTGTGTATAGTGCTTGAGATCATTATTCTAAGGAATTCAAACACACTTAATATTTCAGAGCAGAATAGCAAAGCTTTGGACTATCTTCAGGGCACAGAGACCGTTTAAACTCTCTCATCTAGCTGACTATTAAACAGATTTAAGATTTTCTTTTTTACAGTGAGTATTATTTTTTCAGGATATTCTGCCAAAGTTCTGTAATTCTATCGAAAGAATATGTGGAAACACACACACTGCATACACACAAACTATATACACAAACACATTACATACATACACACACACACACACTCCATACACACTCCACACAGACCGCATACACACAAACTATATACACAAACACACTACATACACACTACACACAAACAATATACACAAACACACTACATACACACACTCACACACTACATACACACTACACACAAACTATATAAACAAACACTACATACACACACACTTACACACTGCATTAACGTAAAACACATACAACATACACACAAGCTACATACACACATTACATACACACACACTTACAAACTACATACTCACTACACACATACTACATACACACAAATAATATACAGAAACACAATACATACACACACTCACACACACACTACACACATACTACATACACACAAACATAATACAGATCTACATACACACACACTACATACACTACAAACACACTACACACAAACTATATGTACAAACATACTACATACACACACTGCAAATCTACATATTCACATACTACATACACACTACACACATTACATACACAAACACACTACATGCACACACTACAAATCTACATACACACACTACATATACACTACACACATACTACATACACACTAAATATACAAACACACTTCATACACACTGCACACAATACATACACACACTGCACACACTACATACACACTACACAATACTACATACACACATACTATATACACACACACACTACTCACATACTACATACACACATACTATATACACACACTACATACACACATCACACAAAAGTCTACATACAAACACTCAAACACTACATACACCACAAATGCATTAATACACACTACACACATTCTACATACACACAAACTAGAAACACACACACACTACATACACACACTATTAATCTACATACACACACACACACACTAAATACACTACTAAACACCCTACACACACAATATATACACACACTGCACACACTACAAACTACATACACACACACACACACTACATACACTATAAAACACACTGCACATACTACAAATCTACATACACACACTCATACACTACAACCACACTCCATACACACTACACACATACACACATATGCACATGCTCATACACACTACTTACTTATTACATAAACACATACACACACACATATATATGAACACTACATACACAATACACTATGCATAAACTCTACATACACTATGCATAAACTCTACATACACACACACTCTACATATATACACACTACATACATATGCACACTCTCATACACAAACACTGCATACACTACAAACACATTAAACACATACTACATACACACACACACACACACACTCACAAACACACTTCATACACTCATAGGCACACACTCATACACATACTGTACACACACTCAAACACACTTACATACACAGATACACACACACACTCAAACACACATGCACATACACACACACTATGCATAAACTCTACACACACACACACACAAATCTAAATTCACATACTCACATACACTACATACACACTAAACACACATTACACACTACCCACACGCTACACACAGTTGATGCACACATACTATACACACTACAAAAAACACACTATACACACACATACACTACTCACATGTTACACACATTACACGCACACACTACAAATACACACACTATACACAGACACACTACACTTTGGGAATACAGTGTCAGAAACTTGAAAAATATATATTTTATAAAATATTAATTAAAGAAACATAAAAGTACATCAAGCAACAATTTGCAATTTGCAAATGAAGCCTAATAATGAGTTCCTGAAGTATGTTTTAAGGGGGAAAAAAATTCAATTTAATTGCATAACTTCCAGCACTTAGTATTAACTTTAATGTTTCTCATCATTTGAAAGCTAAGCATTTATAATATAATTCTTCCCAGAAGTGGTGTTTTAGCTTTTTATTAGAGAAATTCATCTTGAGCAATATTAGCAATTTGCTTTATTAGTGTTCGTGATTAAAAAAAAAGAGGATACAATCATATATTTGACTGCCAAAGATAATGGAATATGAATTGTTGTTCATTCCCTAAGCTGATCTGGCAAAAAAACAAATTCTAGCTAAATATAAAGCAATATAAATCTAATAAAAAAATACAATATTTGAAAACATTTGCTGTAGCTTTATATTTGTTTTTACCCAACAGTTTTAGAATATAAAAAGTTAAAGGGACAGTAAATACCTTATACTTACAAGATATTTCTATTGTCTTGTTATAGAATAACATACCAGTCAGGTCTAAACATTTTAAAGCAAATTAACACCTCTTTTGTTGCAATTAGTTTTCAATAGCCAAACTCCACTTACTATTTGCCTTATTTAAAGAAACCAATCCAGACTGAGGGATCAATTTACTAAGTGTCGGGCAGCGAATCATGTCCGCCCGACATCGCTAAATGCAGACAGCATATGCTGTTGGCATTTAACATTGCACAAGCATTTCTTGTGAAATGCTTGTGTAGTGCTGCCCCCTGCACGGGGGGTGTCAATCATCCCAATCTTATCGGATAGGGTAAATTGCAGTCCGCCAACTCTTACAACCGCTGCTTCTTAACTTATGTTTCCAGCGAGCCGGAAACTTCGGGCATCCGTTGCTTATTAAATCTCCCCCTGAATCTGCAGATAACAAGGCTAGTTGTGGTCATAATGTTAGTATTGTTTTGCAGTTGTTATTAGTTAAAGCCAATTAGGAAAAGCGTATGTAACAGGGTTAGCCTTGAAATGTCAGTAGGGTGAATTTCCAGATCTGAAAATTAAAAAAATTACAATTTTTATAGTGTAATTAATTACATGAAAGTGGAGCAAACAAAAAAAATAGAAATGTGCACTCAGAGGTTTTGTGAACCTCCAAATACAGAAGCAGGCGGTCATTTGTGCTGCTGGCGTATTTTCATTGCCAAATTCATTCTTGTTAAACAGCAACACGCTAAAACTGGATTTGCACAATTTGTGGTGTGTTGGTGTTGCACAGGAATTGATTCGGCAACATAAATACCCAACCGGCATGAAGGGCCTTCCGGATTCTGAGGGTAATGAAACCTCTAAATGCACATATCTACTAAATAATGAAAGTATTAAGTGTTTATAACTAAACTATTTTTATAATACTATCAACTTGTTTAATGTCTCCTTAAAATGTGCAGTTACTGGAAACATACATATCTTGTTATAAATCAGAGGATGTTGCAAATTAAGCCAATACACCAGAGATGATGCAGAGTTCTGGGCCACTGATGTGATAGGAATCACACAGCACGTTAAAGAGCCATTAATACCAGTAGAATCGCATTATCAACAAATATACATAATAAAAAGACAAGACATAAGCACTTAGAATTCTAAATGAGCAGTAGGTTTTTTTGAGAAATTTAAAAATGTACTTCAGTGTCCCAGCCCTCTGTATCATGAGACAACCATCAACCAATCACATACTTTTATATATATATATATATATATATATATATATATATATATATATATATATATATATATATATATATATATATATATATATATATATATATATACTGTAAAATCTTGCATTGGTGCCTCAGAAAGAGTGCATATATACAGACTGCACAAATTGATAATAGAAGTAAATTGGAAAGTCTCTTAAAACTGCATGACCTATCTCAATCATAAAATTACATTTTGACTTGAATGTCCCTTTAAAGGGACAGTAAACATCTTTCGATTTTAATATAAAATGTTTAGATATGCGTTGTAAAACAACTTTGCAATATATTTTCTTTCTTTTTCCCATTTTTCATAAGATATTGTTGCTGAGATATGTAGATTTTTTATTTGTCAGTGATGGAAATACACAGTGCTGACTTCTCAAGACTAACCCTGCCACATATTTACCTAACTTGCTTAAGCTAAGAACAACTGCAAAACAATGCACTTTATACTAACAATCCCGGATTGGCTCCTCCAAAGAAGGCAAGTGGTGGTTGGAGTTTATCTTTTGAAAAACATTTGCAGCAAATAAAATAATATTTGTTTTAAAAATGTTTACACTTGGCCGATATGTTATTCTATAGCAAGGCAACATAAATATCATGTAAATACAAGGTGCTTACCGTCCCTTTAAACATAAACCCATACTTCTAAGCCATATGTCCACCACACATCATCAAAAGCAAGAATACCAAAAACCACTACACAATTATTCACACACAGCAGTGTTTTTTCACAGCTAGAATAAATGTTAGCAATCCTTAGTTAAAGGGACATGAACCCCACTTTTTTTTTTCTTTCATGATTTAGAAAGAGCATGCAATTTTAAACAACTTTCTAATTTACTTCTATTATCTAATTTGCTTCATTCTCTTGATATACTTTTCTGAAAAGCATATCTAGATAGGCTCAGTCGCTGCTGATTGGTGGCTGCACATAGATGCCTCGTGGGATTGGCTGACCCATGTGCATTGCAATTTCTTCAACAAAGGATATCTAAAGAATGAAGCAAATTAGATAATAGTCGTAAATTGGAACGTTGTTTAAAATTGTATTCTCTATCTGAATCATGAAAGAAACATTTTTGGGTTTAGTGTCACTTTAAAGTGACAGTAAACAATATGATATTTTGTTATAAAATGTTTCATAATGTATAGTAAAAACAACTTTGTGGTACAGTTTATTATATATTTTACCCCCTTTTATGTAAAGTCTTAAAAATTAAGCATTTTCCAATTCTGACAACTGTAAGAATACATGGCAGGCTTTACAAACCTAACCCTGCCACATATCTTCTGTTTATTTTGCACCTTTTTATTGTAATTTTAATGTTTTTCCCGTATTTATGAGGCTGAAACGATTGTTGATATGGTTGTCATGTTCCTTGTTCAGAGAAGAATTGCCTGGTATTTTTGAGGCTGGACTGACCTTATTAGGCGGGATCCGACTGATATACTTCAGGAAAATTCTTCTTTGTGAAAAGCCTTACTGGGCTAAACTAGGCTGCTCCTATGTAGTATCTAATCATAGAACAAGCTACTGAGCTTTTGTTCGTTCCTGGTAGAGAGTGTCTCTTTCTGTATGCATTTGTATTATGACCCTGGGGAAGTCTCTCTAAGTGTAATGGGGGAAACCAGACATAGACTCCTTGCCCAATGGAATATGACTATCTCACTGTCAAGGCCCAATGAAGACCAAAATGATCATCTGGGTTTGCCATTTACCTTGTTCAGAGGAGAATTGCCTGGTATTTCAGGGCTGGACTGACCTTACTTGGCTGGATCAGACTGATATACTTCAGGAAAGTTTTTCTCTGTGAAAAGCACAATTGGGCTAACAGAGGCTGCTCTTGGGTGGTAACTCGCCATAGAACAAGCTACTGAGCTGTTCTTTCCTAGTACAACGCTTCTCTTTCTGTAGGCAGTTGGAAAGCATGCTCCAGACTTTACAGTCAAACCTTGCTCTATATTCTATGCAGTGATTTCTTGATCAGTATCGGAAATCATTTATATCTGTCCTTAAAGGTCCAGTAAAGTCAAAATTAAACTTTCATTATTCAAATAGATCATACAATTTTAAGCAACTTTGTTTAAAAGTTTACATATGCGCAGGAACAGCAGGATATAACTGGAATCTAGCACCTGATTGGTGGCTTCACATATATTCAAAACCTCTCCGCTTAGGTGAGATATTCTAAAATGATCCTGCAACACTGAAAGACCCCTAGTGAAATGCTAAAAAGGCACATTTGACTTTACTTCTCCAAGGGGCGTTGCCTGCATTTCTGTATGTGAAAGAGAGACAATCCCAGCGCAATATAGCACTGCATGACATGATAGTTCTGCTGCATTTACACTTTGTGCTTTCTATTTTATATCACTTTACACTTCAGATTACATTTTATTACATATAAAGGGACAATAAACACTCATTATATAATTACCCTAATCAAAAGTTGTAAATCTGATGATACGTTTGCAATCTTTGAAGTATAATAGTTCCCATCGTATTGTGTTGAATTCTGAGTTCAAACTGTTCATCCAGACCGTTAAAAAAATGTCCCCCAAACTCGGCCCTTAAGGAAATATTTTATTACCTTAATTCCATATGCCCCTCTAGTAAGCGACTCGCAAATCAGTTGATCTTTCCATGCATGGACTGTTGCGCTTGTGTGATCATATTTAATCACACATGATGCGCCGAATTTGCACATGTGTGACGTCTAGGGGAAATGAAAAATCCGGAACCATCAGATAATTCTGTGCTTTGTATTCATGGACATTGCAGAAAAGTACACAGGGTGAAAGCGTTCCCTCTGCTCATACGGTAATGAAGATCGGGGAAACTCGCTACGCGAGTAGCGTTCATATTTCTTCTTCACTTTGTGATGACACAGATGAAAGCCTTGTGAACGAGCAGAGGTAATAAAAAAATTTTAACATTGATGAAGAAGGTACAGGGAGGAGGAGTTTGGGGGCCATTTTGGAGACCTATATTTAGATGATTACATTGCCGATATTTATGGCTGATGATCTTATTCACTATTGGGGGTATGTGAATAATAGTTGATTGGTTATGCATTTTTGGAATAAATAGAGATCTTAGTGGTGTTTACTGTCCCTTTTAAAAGGACATGAAACCCAAAATTTTTGTTTCATGATTCAGACAGACCATGTGACTTTAAACAACTTTCCAATTTACTTCTATTATCTAAACTGTAAATGCAACAAGTAAAAAAAAAAATAATGCAAATGGATATTAGAATTGAAAAATATATGAAGGGGAGATGATAAATGTATATTTAACTCTGGTATATTAGCTCATCATAGTGATGACCTGTATCTCAGAAGGATATCCATATTATTGTTTAACTGCTGTGGGGGCCATGATAAGCTCTGTGTAGTAGTTTGTATTCTCTATAGAGATGACAGTAAGGAATCACATCTTTAACTGCAAACTCTTGTGTATAACATAATCACACATGTGCACAATCAAATCACTAGGCATCTTTGATTATGGTGACACATTTAATAACGAAATCATATCCGAAATCTCTAGCACAAGTGTATTCTAAAGAGTGAATGTGGGAGTTAAAAGATCACTGCAAAAAAAAAAAATAATATAAATAGCCTCACTATCCAAAATTATGCAAAATAAAAAACATTTATTACATCAGGGTTAGCTTTTATACAAAAAAAGGATCAGCAATATTTTGTGACAGAGCCCTTAATCATGCCTACATAATAAAGAGGTACTTTGGTCTGCTTTTTATGTTTATCTAATTTTATCTTATTTAAAAAAATAAATACAAAAAAAAAATAAAATATCTACTACATCAGTTTTAATATTTCCCTATATACAGTCGTATGCAAAAGTTTAGGCACCCCTGACAATTTCCATGATTTTCATTTATAAATAATTGGGTGTTTGGATCAGCAATTCCATTTTGATCTATCAAATAACTGAAGGACACAGTAATATTTCAGTAGTGAAATGAGGTTTATTGGATTAACAGAAAATGTGCAATATGCATCAAAACAAAATTAGACAGGTGCATAAATTTGGACACCCCAACAGAAATATTGCATAAATATTTAGTAGAGCCTCCTTTAGCAGAAATAACAGCCTCTAGACGCTTCCTATAGCCTGTAATAAGTGTCTGGATTCTGGATGAAGGTGTTTTGGACCATTCCTCCTTGCAAAACAGCTCCAGTTTAGTTAGGTTTGATGGTTGCCGAGCATGGACAGCCCGCTTCAAATCACCCCACAGATTTTCAATGATATTCAGGTTTGGGGACTGGGATGGCCATTCCAGAACATTGTACTTTTTCCTCTGCATAAATGCCAGAGTAGATTTTGAGCAGTGTTTTGGGTCGTTGTCTTGTTGAAATACCCAGCTCCAGCGTAACTTCAACTTTGTGACTGATTCTTCAACATTATTCTCAAGTATCTGCTGATATTGAGTGGAATCCATGCGACCCTCAACTTTAACAAGATTCCCAGTACCGGCACTGGCCCCACAGCCCCACAGCATGATGGAACATCCACCAAATTTTACTGTGGCTAGCAAGTGTTTGTCTTGAACCCTGTGTTCTTTTGCCGCCATGCATAACGCCCCTTGTTATGACCAAATAACTCAATCTTTGTGTCATCAGTCCACAGTACCTTCTTCCAAGATGAAGCTGGCTTGTCCAAATGTGCATTTGCATACTTCAATCGACTCTGTTTGTGGTGTGTGTGCAGAAAAGGCTTCTTCCGCATCACTCCCATACGCTGAATTGTTTAACGAAGCACAGTGATACCATCTGCAGAAAGATGATGTTGTAGGTCTTTGGAGGTGGTCTGTGGGCTGTTTTTGACCGTTCTCACCATCCTTTGCCTTTCCGATATTTTACTTCTGGCCTTAACAAGAACTGTGCCTGTGGTCTTTCATTTCCTCACTATTTTCTTAACAGTGGACACTGACAGCTTAAAGGGACACTGAACCCAATTTTTTTCTTTCGTGATTCAGATAGAGTATGCAATTTTAAACAACTTTCTAATTTACTCCTATTATCAATTTTTCTTTGTTCTCTTGCTTTCTTTATTTGAAAAAGAAGGCATCTAAGCAATTTTTTTGGTTCAGAACCATGGAAAGCACTTGTTTATTGGTAGGTGAATTTACCCACCAATCAGCAAGAACAACACAGTGTGTTCACCAAAAATGGGCCGTCATCTAAACTTACATTCTTGCATTTCAAATAAAGATACCAAGAGAATGAAAAGAATTTGATAATAGGAGTAAATTAGAAAGTTGCTTAAAATTGCATGCTCTATCTGAATCATGGTTTAATGCCCCTTTAAATCTCTGCGATAGCTTTTTGTAGCCTTCCCCTAAACCATAATGTTGAACTCTTCAGAGGAGAGTCAAAGAAAACAACAACTTGCAATTGGCCACCTTAAATACCTTTTCTCATTATTGGATGCACCTGTCTATGAAGTTCAAGGCTTAATAGGCTCACCAAACCAATTAATCAGTGCTAGGTAGTTACAGGTATTCAAATCAACAAAATGACAAGGGTGCCCAAATTTATGCACCTGTCTAATTTTGTTTTGATGCATATTGCACAATTTCTGTTAATCCAATAAACCTCATTTCACTACTGAAATATTACTGTGTCCTTCAGTTATTTGATAGATCAAAATGAAATTGCTGATCCAAACACCTAATTATTTATAAATGAAAATCATGGAAATTGTCAGGGGTGCCTAAACGTTTGCATACAACTGTATAGTAATATTATTGCCTTTTGCACATTCTCCCTCTGTAGTATAGATCCCTTCAGTTCTTATACTGAACAAAAAAGTATTAGTAGAAAACAAAATCCCGGGCTAATCTAGAAAAATAATTAGGTTATTTACCCGAAACCTTCAGTCTTCTTACGCTCACTTTGGCAGTGTACTGTACAATTTGACATCTTATCTTCATAAGAAAGATTTGCTATATTAAAAGCTAAATTGTCATTATTATTTTTTTTCATACTTTGCCTGCAAATGTAAGATAAGAAATTGGTGAAAATAAGGAGAAGAATCAGAAACATGTCAGTATGAAAATGTCAAGCTAACAAGATCAACTAGTTATTTTAAGTAAGATGGACTGCTTGAGATCACTACAAAATTAACTGTTCTATCCCTATTCATTAGTTGCATAATTCATTTAGTTGTTATAATACATGAGCTTACTTATTATGCTTGATATATACAACTATAAATCATATAAATAATATATTATGGAAAACAAAGACGACGTTAGCTGATTGTTAGAAAGAGTTTTGGAAAAAAGTAATTTGCCTGACATAATTTAATATTTTTCTTCTCTTTGAAATACCATGCCCGCCTTAAAGCTATTATATCTTCATCAAGCATACCAAATACGTTTACAAATGCTTGTGTTTCCTAACTAAATAAACCCTAAACCACTGCCTGTAGCTCAAAAACTACAACTTGATTACAAGTAATATAAAAAATAAATAAACAAGACAAATGTTAATTGGTTAAAGGGACCTTTTAAAAAATCCACAATTTTCATTGTTTATCAGCAACATTGTTTTCATTGTATTTTGGGGGAAAAATGTGGTAGTAATATTTTCCTGTTCTCAGTTCAAATTGTTGATACTTAAAGGGACATTCTGGTCAAAATTGAAATAAACATAGATGCATTACGTCTTTGAATAGAAACATATTTACAATATACATATATTGGAAAAAATGCTTGTAGTAAATGTTATCAACATTTTAGTGTTCCCATTATTCAATGCACATGCATGTAAAATTTTTTTATTCTTTGTGCACCAGAATGTTAAATACTGCAGCTGCTTAGAGAGCCAGTGGGGTCTTGTATCATGTCAGCAATTATGCAAATCGCAAATTACCAGATGATGCAAGCACTTTAGGCTCTCTGAGCAAGTGCTGAGTTTAAAATGTTGGTGCATGGAGAATACTTAAATACACTCTTGAAACAGATATCACTTTTACTAGAAAACTTTTTGCTAATACATGTATCCTGCAAAAATGCTTCGATTCAAAACTGAAATGGACCCATGTGCATTGCAGTTTTGGCTAGAATGTCCCTTTAACGACACATTTATGGGCCAATTTTATTTAGTTAATGAATTTAACAGTTAACTAACTGATGCAACTGCTTCCTTCTTGATAAATTAAAGTTAATCACATTAATAATTAACATGTAGACACTAATAAAATGTAGTGAAATAGGTAACTTAACAAACTACCAAGCCCACTATACTTATAATGCTACGTTGGCATCACTACACACTAGGATGGACGTTCGGATCATTTGTGATGAACCAAATGCGGAAGAAGGCGGATGCTCACGACATTCTGCTTTTTTCTGAGACAGATTTCTTCTTGTGAAAGATCTGGATTTTCACGCATCTTTTTAGGCATACTACATTTGCAGCAGTGTTTTAATATTTATTTATTTTTTTGCCCCTAAAACACACTAGCAATCACTCACAGCAGCAAACCCTTTATTTTCCAGAATGTATTTAATGCTTACATTTAAAGGTCTGCATCAATTGACCGTGATGCACTGTTACAATAAAGAGAAAGGGAAGAAAGTGCAGAGCCTGGTTGCCCCATGGAGACACAGCAGCCTGGTAGAAATGCCTGCAGCACATGCTTTGTAGGGGAGAGGTGTGGCTGTGAGCACCTCTCCCTCGCTAAAGAACAGGGTCATAATCATTTTTTATACATATGCCCTATTTTCAGAGCAAGAAATGATCTGTATAATTATGAGTTTACTAGTCTAATTTTATAAGAAAATACTATTTAGTGATATCAATTGCTTGATGTTTCTCCCCAATGCTGTAAAGTACAAAACTATACATATTTTTGACCATATTGTTCACTTCAGCTTGCAATACATTTAAAAAATATTGATAATTATTTGGCAAAAAAAGCCTAACGATTAAGAAAACAATAGTATAATTATTACATTTTACCACTGCTATCTAACATCACATATATATATTTTTTTAATTCTCAGTGCTTGTTTTATTACCAAATATTTTACATTATACAGATTTCAATATTCAAAATGAAAAATGTAATCTATAGCATGCATTATTAAATTATGCAAAAGCACCTCAAGCACAGTTTTTTAAATAGAGTTTTGTGTTATCTTTTATTGTTATTTTCACAATTATCCTTCAGCGTGTCTACTTTCAAAACTTGGAAAGATATAAAAACTTTAAAACAGCTGTTAAAATTATACAATAGAAATCCGTGTTGAAAAGTTTCTAAAATGAGAAAAGGGTAATATAATGTAACAATTTATAAAGACGACAGATATCAGCAACTCACAAGAGCTGCTGGTGCAACGCCGCCCCCTGCAGACTTGCGGCCAGTCGGCCGCCAGCAGGGAGGTGTCAATCAACCCGATCGTACTCGATCGGGTTGATTGACACCTCCCTGCTGGTGCAACGCCGCCCCCTGCAGACTCGCGGCCAGTCGGCCGCCAGCAGGGAGGTGTCAATCAACCCGATCGTACTTGATTGGGTTGAATTCCGGCAATTCCTGTCCGCCTCATCAGAGCAGGCAGACAGGTTTATGCAGCAGTGATCTTTAGACCGCTGCTTCATTACTGGTGTTTCTGGCGAGCCTGCAGGCTCGCCAGAAACACAGGGCGTCAAGCTCCGTACGGAGCTTGATAGATAGGCCCCTTATACTGTAGTGGAATGGCTTGGGGCACAATCTTACACATTTGAGGCAGGATTTGGGTTGGTATAAGGCCAGTATCAAAAATGTTTCCAGGCCGTAATATTTAAAAAAAGATGTGTGTTCAGCTTCAGACTAATACAAATTTGTCAGATTTTATGCCAATTCACAAATTCTTACAATATACAAACAGTAATAATATACAAACCCCAACATGTTCTTTCATGATTAGCATAGAACATACAATTTCAAACAACTTTCAAATTTACTTCTATTATCAAATGTGCTTCATTCTCTTGTTATCCTTTGCTGAAGGAACAGCCTTGCACTACTGGCAGCTAGCACACATCTAGCCAGCCAATCACATGAGACAAATGTGTGCAGGCACCAATCAGCAACTAGCTCCCACTATTGTGGGATATGTGCATATTCTTTTTCAACAAGGGATACCAAGAGAATGAAGCACATATGAAAATAGAAGTGATTTTAAAAGTGTCTTAAAATAATATGCTTTAACTGACTCTTGAAATTTTATTTTTTACTTTCCTATCCCTTTAACTATTGCTTTACTGCTTGGTAAATGGAGCCCTATCTATGATTTTACTATTCTTCCAAAAATATTGATTTATTAATACACTAGTCCTAAAGTCCGTGTACACGGGCCATTTTTTTGCAGTACAGCGGTCCCACCCCCTTGCTCTCTCTCTACCCCCCTCTCTTTTGCTCTCTATTTCTCCCCTCTCTTTTGCTCTCTCTCCCCTCTCTCTTTTGCTCTCTCTCTCTCCCCTCTCTTTTACTCTCTCTCTCCCCCCTCTCTTTTGCTCTCTCTCTCCCCCCTCTCTTTTGCTCTCTCTCTCCCCCCTCTCTTTTGCTCTCTCTCTCCCCCCCTCTCTTTTGTTCTCTCTCTCCCCCCTCTCTTTTGTTCTCTCTCTCCACCCCTCTCTTTTGCTCTCTCTCTCCCCCCTCTCTTTTGCTCTCTCTCTCCCCCCCTCTCTTTTGCTCTCTCTCTCCCCCCTCTCTTTTGCTCTCTCTCTCTTCCCCCTCTCTTTTGCTCTCTCTCCCCCCATCTCTTTTGCTCTCTCTTCCCCCCTCTTGTTTGCTCTCTCTCTCCTCTCGTTTGCTCTCTCTCTCCTCTCGTTTTGCTCTGTCCCCCCTCTCTTTTGCGTTCTCTTTCTCTTTTGCGCTCTCTCCCCCCTCTCTTTTGTGCTCTCTCCTGTGCTCTCTCCCCCCCTCTCTTTTGTGCTCTCTCTCCCCCTCTTTTGTGCTCTCTCCCCCTCTTTTGTGCTCTCTCCCCCTCTTTTGTGCTCTCTCCCCCTCTCTTTTGTGCTCTCTCCCCCCTCTCTTTTGCGCACTCTCCCCCTCTCTTTTGCTGTCTGTCTCCCTCTCTTTTGCTCTCTCTCCCCCTCTCTTTTGCACTCTCTCTCTCTCCCCCCTTCTCTTTTACGCTCTCTCTCTCCCCCCTCTCTTTTGTGCTCTCTCTCTCCCCCTCTCTTTTGTGCTCTCTCTCTCCCCCTCTCTTTTGTGCTCTCTCTCTCCCCCTCTCTTTTGTGCTCTCTCTCCCCCTCTCTTTTGTGCTCTCTCTCCCCTCTCTTTTGTGCTCTCTCCCCCCTCTCTTTTGTGCTCTCTCCCGTGCTCTCTCCCCCCTCTCTTTTGTGCTCTCTCCCCCTCTCTTTTGTGCTCTCTCCCCCCTCTCTTTTGTGCTCTCTCCCCCTCTCTTTTGTGCTCTCTCCCCCTCTCTTTTGTGCTCTCTCCCCCTCTCTTTTGTGCTCTCTCCCCCTCTCTTTTGCGCACTCTCCCCCCTCTCTTTTGCACACTCTCCCCCCTCTCTTTTGCTCTCTATCACCCTCTCTTTTGCGCTCTCTCTCTCCCCCTCTCTTTTGCGCTCTCTCTCTTACCCCTCTCTTTTGCGCTCTCTCTCTCCCCTCTCTTTTGCGCTCTCTCTCTCCCCCCCTCTCTTTTGTGCTCTCTCCCCCTCTCTTTTGTGCTCTCTCTCTCTGTCCCCCCCACTCTTTTGTGCTCTCTCTCTCCCCCTCTCTTTTGTGCTCTCTCTCCCCCTCTCGTTTGTGTTTTCTCCCCTTTCTCTTTTGCTGTCTCTCTCTTTGCTGTCTCTCTCCTTCTCTTTATCCTCCATCTTCTGCTCTCTCTTTCCCCCCTCTTTAGAGCTCTCTGATAGTCTCTCACGGCACTGCAGTCCGGTCGGCCCCGCCGGTGTTACGTCCGCCCCCGCCACGCCC